>NW_027187302.1:7119653-7314339 GCF_028583685.1 Petaurus breviceps papuanus
CCCCGTGAAACACGCCGCACTCCAAGCTAAATCCAATCAGAGCTGCAGCAGTGATCAAGTCATCCTGTTCTTCCCCAGTGATTTGCTTATTGAATAAAGGTACATTTTTTTGTTCACATTTACCTGTTTATTAAAATTGCTGTCAATGTTCATTAAAATAAGCCCTCCCCTGAAAATAAGCCCTCTGGTGTTTTTCTGTCCAAAAAAATAATAAGACAGTGTCTTATTATCAGGGAAACATGGGTATGAGTAATGTCTTTTGACTCGAACATAAATTGGATTTAAGTGAGACAGAGTTGTACAAAGTCTTTGGCATTACTCTCTCTTCCAGAGTTATCATAGGCAAATAGCAAGAAAAAAGTCAAGGTGACTAGAAATGGCTCAGGATACAGTAGATGATCTTGGTGTCTTAATGTCTAACCAAGCTCTAAGTACCCCACAGAGCCTGCTTCAGCCACCTTCATGGTCTTTTGGAACAAACTATTCATATCTACCTATTTAGCAGGGGAAGTCTTCACATGCTTGGAGTAGACAGTCCCCCTAACTCACCAACAGCCTTGAGGCCTGTCAGTTACCCTCAACCTGGTTTAGTCTATCTGCCAAAAATCATGCCACTGTGCATGCTATAGCTTCCTGGAGCCAAAGGTGAGAGCTGGGTGACATATAGATAGTAAAGGTGGGAAGCAGCCCTGAAAAAGGGCTCAGCAGCCCTCAAACCAGAAGTATTAGTCTTTCCTCAACATCCCATATGCCCCTTTGTAATTCCAGATGATTTTAACGCCAGAGTAGTTACAGACTATCCAGAGAGGGCAAGGAGTCCTTGGGAGGAAGTGAGTTGGAAACAGCAACAGCAATAGTTGTTACTGAAGACTTGTGTATCTCATGAACTTCTCATCAACAACATTGTCTTCCATTTACCTAAATGCAATAAAACTTTGTGGATGCACCCTCACAGCAAACATTGGCATGTACTAGATTGTCATTGTAATGAGAAGAAACAGACAGGCTGTAGGAGTGATGAAAATGATGAAGGACTGATCATAGACATCCTCTACAAGCTAAATATTTAGGGGGCAGCTAGGTGGTGCAGTGAGTAGAGCACCAGCCCTGGAGTCAGGAGGATCTGGGTTTGGATCTGGTCTCAGACACGTGACACAAAAAACTAGCCGTGTGACCTTGGGCAAGTCACTTAACCCCAACTGCCCTCCCCCCTCAAAAAAAATCACAAGCTAAATATTTTTTCAACAAAAGCAAAATGACTACCAGAAGACTTAATGTCAACAGATTAGAGCACTTCTCCATGAGTGAACAGTTTTTTGCTAACTTGGGAGGAAAACTGAGCCAACACACAGTTGGTAATAGTGGAACAGAAAAGGAGTGGGCAGCTTTCAGAGATTTCGTGTACAGCACTGCATTTATTCATATGGACCAGAATACTCACAAATATCAGGATTGTTTGATGAAAATTATGGGGGAAATTCAGAATTTACTAAATGAAAAACGAGAATTCCACAGGCTAGTTCATCCATTTTTAAGAAGAAAGTATTTAACTCCATCAAAAGTAAAGTGCAGAAGAAGCTTACGAGATGTAGAATTCTTGGCTCAGTAAGAAGGCAGATGAAATTCAGTTTTATACAGATAGTAATAATCCAAAGCATTTTTATGATGCCCTGAAGGCTATTTATGAGCTAAAGACATATGGTGCATCTCAACTGCTCAATGCTGATGGAGCCACATTGCTTAGTGATAAGGACATTATCCCAGACAGATGGGCTGAATACTTCCATAGTGTTTTGAATAGACTATCATCAACCAATGCTGATGCTATTGATGATGCTAAAGTCAATCTCTCTCTAGCCAAACTTCCAAATGAAGAAGATGTTTTGAATGCCATTAGGCTCCTCTCATATGGCAAAGTGCCTGGTGCTATTTGTATTCCAGCAAAGATTTACAAGGCAAGGAATCCACTGCCCATACAAAAGCTGACTGAAATCTGAGTTATTTGGTAAGAGGAGGTTATCCCCCAGGATTCAAGGATGCCTCCATTGTCCATCTCTATAAAGGAAAAAGAAGTAGGTTGTCCTGTGACTATCACAGGGGAATCTCTCTCTTTGCCATTGCCAGCAAGATTCTTGCCAAAGTCCTCTTTAATAGGCTGATCCTTCACCTGGAAAATGGTCATCTATCCAAGAGCCTGTGTGACTTCAGAAATAGCTGAGGAATGGTTGATATGATGCTTATTGTCTGACAACTCCAAGAGAAATGTCAGGAGCAGAACAGAAGTCTATATGCAAAGTTCACTTATCTGACACCAAAGACTTTTTTCTTTTTTTTTTTTGGAGGGCAATTGGGGTTAAGTGACTTGCCCAAGGTCACATGGCTAGTTTTTGTGTTAAGTGTCTGAGGCCGGATTTGAACTCAGGTCTTCCTGGCTCCAGGGCTGGTGCCCTGGATTCGGTTGCCTGGAGAAGTTGATCAGTGTTGCATACCAGTGGAGAAATTTTAAATTCTATGGATAAGTTCACTTACCTTGGCAATATACTTTCCAGAGATGTACATATAGATGATATTGTTGATATATGAATTGCCCAAGCTTGTTCAGTGTTTGGGAGGCTCCAGAGGAAAGTGTGGGAGAGAAGAGGTCTTAGACTACCTACCACACATAGCCATTGTGTTGACCTCATTGTTGCACGCCTGTGAAACCTGGACCGTAACATGTCAGGAAACTGAATTGCTTCCATTTGAATTGTCTTAGGGAAATTCTGAAAGACCACCTGGCAAGGTAAGTTACTGAACACTGAGGTCCTTTCTTAAGTTGAACTGCCAACTCTACTGCAGAGAACACAACTCCAATGTACTGGCTGCGTTGTTCAAATGACAAAGGTATATTCACCTAAAAGACTATTTTATGGAAAACTTACATAAAGCAAGCACTCACACAGAGGTTAGAAGAGGAGATACAAGGACACCCTCAAGGCCTCTCTGAAGAACTTTGAAATCCATTGTGAGACACAGGAGACAATGGCACAGAACTACCCAGCATGGCCTGCCTGCATCAAAGAAGGCACTGTGCTCTATGAGCAAAACAAAATTGCAGTAGCTCAAAAGAAATGTGAGATGCACAAATGTAGAGACATCTCCATTCCAAATGTCAGTGCAGACTATTTGAGCCCAACCTGTGGCAGAGCATTTCAAGCTTGCATTGGTCTAATCAGTCACAGTCAGACTCGCCCATGATTAAACAAAGGTTTATAGTTGGGAAACAAATTGTTATTGTCTACACCTGAATAATAAAAAGATTACATACCAACCTGCCTCAGGCAAACCATACATGCATCTTAATATATTAATTAAGGGTCTATAGCATTAAAAAAAAAAACTACTAGCCACCAACATTGGTAAAACAGTAGGACAAAGTGCCTACTACACCACTCCCTTGTGTTATAGTGGATATCATGCTCACTAGACTTGCTTTCAGGACTTGGGATCATATCCTGCTTTAGTTATGTGAACCTGGGTCTCAGTTTCCCCATATTTAAAACGTGGATAAAAATAACATTTATCTCTCAGAGTTGTGGCAAAAATCAAGAGATCATGGATGTAAAGCACTTCACAAATCTTAAAACTATAAACATGAGCTATCATCACCATCCTTAATCATTGCCCCACTCCTCAAATCTTCAACCTTCTTTCTACTAGTTGTTTCCCTACTGCCTTCAAACATGTCTAAGTCTCCTCCATTTTTAAAACAACCTTCACTAGACACTACCATCTCCTCAAACTATCAGTCTATATCTCTCCTACTTTTCTCAGCAAAACTTTAAAAAGCTGTCTAACTCATCGTCCCCATTTCTACCCCTCTCACTCTTTAACTCTTTGCAATTTGGCTTTTAACCTAATAATACAACTGAAACCAGCTTCTCCAAAAGACAACATCCTTCCCGATCTACCTGCTGCATTTGATACTATTGACTACCCTTCTATTCCTCAATACTTTCTCCTCTCTGGATTTTTGTGATACTACTCTTTTCCAGTTCCCTTCTTGACAGTTGGTTCCTAGTCAGTCTTCTCTGTTGGCTCATCATCTATGTGCCTCCTTACTGTGGACAGCTTTCTGTACTATGCCCCCTTCTTTTCTCCATTTATTCTCTTTCTCTTGGTAAGTTCATTAGCTCTCATGGATTTCATTATCACCTCTATGTTGATCATGCACAGATCTATATATCTAGCCCAGTCTCTTGAACTTCACTCCCAAATCACCAATTGTCCATTGGACATTTCAAACTGAATGAACCACAGACATCTCAAACTCAATGGGTTCAAAAATGAACTCATTATTTTTTTTAACTCAAACCCTCATTTATTCCAACCTTCCCTATTTCTCTTGAAAGTATCATCATTCAAAAAAAAAGTATCATCATTCTTCTAATTTCCCAGATTGATTAGCATTATTTTTTATTTCTCACTCCACAAATCCAGTCAGTTGCTAAATCTTGTCATTTCTATCTCTATAACATCTCTCTCATTGGATACCAGCTCTCCTGTCACATAGCTATGATCTTAGTTCAGGTTCTCATCAATTTTCACCTGGATTATAACAGCCTCCTAAGTGGTCTGCCTCAAGTCTCTCTCTACTCCATCCAAAACACTGATGCCAAAATAATTTTCCTTAAGCAATGACTTGATCTTGCCATTTCCCTACATAAGCAATTACTATTACCTCTAAGACAAAAAAAAAGTCTTTAGCTTTTAAAGATTTTCATGATCTGGCCTCCACCTGTCTCTCTAACCTCATTGGACATTTCTCTCCCTCACTTATTCTATAATTCAGTCAGACTAGTCTGTTCTCCATAACTTTGCACTGGACAGTCCAACATAGCTGAAATTCACTCCCTTCTCAATTCTGCCTCATAGAGCTGCTGTCTTCCTTTAAGACATAGCTCAAGCACTAAACTCTGCATGAAGCCTTTCCTGATCTTCTCCAACTACTAGTTCCCTCTCTTTCAAACTACCTTGTATTTAACTATTTTTTAAGATTGCATTTGCTCACCTTATGTTTATACTGTATATACTTATATATGTACTTTTGTCTCCCTAATTAGAATATAAGCCTCTTGTGAGTAGGGCTTATTTCATTCCTTGTACTTTTATCCCCAGTGTTTTGCATAATGCCTACCACCTAATAAGCACTAAATAAATGCTTGTTGGTTATGAAGCCCAAATATAATGATTTTACTAGATAGGGTAGAGGAGGAAGAGAGAAAAATTAGAATCAAAGCTAACACTTGTTAAAGGATGAAAACAGTGCCTTGGTCAAGCAGATGTTTTTCTAGGAAATTTTTCACATGGCAGGAGTTTAATAAAGATGTTGACTTGCCTTGAATTAAAGATTTTACCAACATTAGATGAACAGGATATGGCTGGAAAACATTTTCAGTTAACAGAACATAAAGCTGAAAGGAGACCTTAGAGATGGAATCTGAGAGAGATTTGAAATGATTTGCCCAAGGTCACATATCTGCTTAATGGAAGAACCAGAATAAGAACTTAACTCTCTAGATGCCCCATCTACAGTATCACACTATCTCTGAATTAGTGTCTTAATACTTTCAAATAATAGTAAATATATGTGCTTTTAGCACTAATAGGAATAAAAAGTGATGGAATGTGTTGAGCAGGGGATCTAAGGGAGATAAAGAGGGAGCATAAAACTCCCCCTTGTCTGACCACCATGCTTGTGTAGTTGATTGTGTAGTCTTGTGTTCCCAAGTCTCCCCTTCACAGTGAGATTTTCTCTCTAGTCACCATCCCCAGCTCCATTCCCTAATGGGGAAGGCTTTCCTCAAATCTTTGAGAGAGGAATAAAAAGACCAAACTCTAGGTAATCTCCCACAGTGACTACCCTAAAACCTGGGTTTCTTTTAGTTTAGGTTTACTGGGTCTTTCTCTGCTTTGGAGAAGTCTTAAGGTATGAACCAACAGAATCTCTATTCAGTCTACCCCTAAGCCCCTATACTGGGAATGTTTCCAAAAGTAGAAAATTTCCCTCTTTCCCCAGAGTACACTGAAACTTCTTAGTGGCATTTAATCCCCAAGGGCACACACACAAATTAGTATAGTAATAACCACCATGGAGTCCTACAGAAACTATTTTCTTTTAACTTTTTAATTTGATTTTTTACTCTGTATTTAACAAACACCTCCCCAAAAAAAAGAGCATTTCCATGGACAAAGAAGAACATAAAGAGGATTTGCATATGAAACCATATATCTCTTTTCCATACAGCTTGGTTTGTTTTTTTTTAAGTATACAACAAACTCAACACATTACTTTCAAAACTAGCCTGCTTGGTGGTGTTTTCTTCTGAACTTTATTTGCTCCTCTGTATACTTTTAAAAGTTTTTCAAAGACTCGCTTATTTTTTTCTTTTCTTCTACTTAGTGTATTAACATCACTATACCCCTTACTTCCCCAACTTTCCCCCCCCCAAGTAAAGATAAAACCTGATACACTCAAGATGTAGAAGAAATAAATTTTTGGACATGGTATGGATTTGTTTTTACCCAACTAAGTTTATTTCTTATGAGTTCCTTTTTTCTCTTTTACACACACACACACACACACACACACACACACACACACACACACACTCACACACACACTCACACACACACACACACACACCCCTAGGTATCCTCCTTCATTTTTCTACCTTGATTACCATAATCTTTACCCTTCATACTCCCCATTTCCTAGGACAAACCTTCCCTCCTATTAGGTCAAAAAACAGCAAGGAAACTCAAGACCAGGTGTCACCATGGTTGTCTTTGAGATACACCGAAATGGCATATCCCACTGTTTGGGAAGCAGTAGGATCTATAATCTCAAGAGGAATTAACATTTTCAATTTGTGTGAGATTTATAATAGACAAATACTGTCAATATTTCTCTTGTTAAAGGAGTTTGGAAGCAAGTTGGACCATAACAATAATAATAAATGTAATGTTTTTTTCAGCCAAATGTAGTGGCCTTTTTAAAGTTCTTGACCTTTCTGCAGCAGTTGACACTATTGACCACCTTCTCTCATTTCCCTCTTAGTTTTCATAGCATTGTTTTCTGTTTTGTCCTGTATTTATGGCTGCTCCTCATCAATTTAACTGTGGTTGTAACTTTCCTTTAACTCTGTCTTGAGTCCTCTTCTCTTCCCTTCTCTTTTCTCTTTTCTTCTCTTCTTTTCTCTCCTCTGCTCTCCTCTCCTTCCCTCTCCTCTCCTCCCCTCCCCTTCCTTCCTCTCCTCTCCTCTCCTCTTCTTTTCTCTTCTCTCTATACACTCTTTTCTGATGATCCTATCAGTTCCTGCTAATTCAATTATTGTTGCTATGCAAATGACTCCCAGATCTATATATCCAGCTTCAGTACCATATTACTCACTTCTTACCTGACATTTGCAACCAGTTGTATCACAGGCATCTCAAATTCAACATGCCCAAACTATCTCCTTACCCAAAACCCACCTTTCTTCCCAATCTCCTGTTTCTCTAAGGTTACCCAATCACCCTGGTTCAAATCCTTAGAGTCATCCTTGACACTTCCGTCTTCCACACTCCCCATATTACCTATTTTAATTTCACAGCATCTGTTAGATTCATCTCCTTTACACTCCAATGGCTGCTAAGATCACTCAGCCTGTCCTAGTAGTTACTCCTAATTTTTCTCCCTATTTTGTCTCTTTCTTCTCCATATGGATTCAACATCCATAAAGTTGTTGATATTCCTAAAGAACAGTTTGATCTTGTCACTTTCTTGCTCCAAAAGGTTCATCTCCCTAATGTCCCTCTGACAATTAAAGCCCTTCACATTTGACTCCAGCCAGACTTATGATACATTACTCCTCTTTGCAATTCTATCCAGACTTACTTGATGTTCTTCTTGTGTCTCTATGTACTTTGCATATATTTTTTATTTATACATATATTCATTCTCAGTGGGGGATTCATAAGTATGTTTCTCCTGATGGAAAGTAAGCTTCTTGGAAGCAAATAAATTTTTCTCTTTGTGTTCCTGGTGGCTAGCACCATCTAGTAAGATGCTTAATAGATGCTTGATTTCCATATGTGGGGGAACTGACTATCCTGTTTTGCTTCATTTGAATATTCTAAATCTCATTTTCCACAAGCATAAAATAAGAATCATTCAACTTTCTTCACAGAGTGGTTGTGAAGAGTAAATGAGATATCAGTGAATGTGTTTTGTAAACTTTAAAATAAGTGTTAGATAGGTATGCTTTTGAGATTTTAAATTGAGACCTATGAATTTTTCAATGTACGGAACTCCTTAAGAAAATTCCTTTCAGGGGTGGCCAGGCACAGTGAGTAGGAGCACCAGCCCCAGAGTCGGGATAACCTGGGATCGAATCCAGGCTCAGATACTTAGCACCACACCCAGAAATAACTGGCCATGTAACCTTGAGGAAGTTATTTAACCCCAATTGCTTTTAAAAAAAGAAAAGAAAAATTCCTTTCAGAGCAGGGCTTCTTAACTTTTTGGGGGGTGGGGGGGAGGTGAAAAGGGGAATCATAGGGCAGTCTGATGAACTCTATAGACCCCCATTCATCCCATTCGGAATAATATTTTAACTTCATGAAATAAAAATAAGAGGATTAAAAAAGAAACCAAATATATTAAAATAAAGATATAGGGGAAGATTGGGATTGCATATAGTACAGTGCTTGTAGATTTACTTTGGAGCATTTACAGGGATGAGTCATATTTGGCTTATGATTAGTGATCAATCTCAAAAATCAAACTTGGCCAAAAAATGAACCATTACTGGCTCACTTTGAGCTTTCCTAATCAGGTGGTTGTGTCTTCTCTCTTTCAGTTTAAAATCTAAACTGTTCCTTTGGTCTTCCTTTGTAAGTTTTTTCCAGCATGAATAGTACCAGGGGATGCTGGTTTGGTCACAATGTAAATGTTTGTCTAATTGAAAGTTGACATCATACATATTCCCTGACTAGGTTGACTGTAAGTTCCTTTATGCAACAGACATATAAACAAAATCCATTATATATTTGCTTTTGATAATTTTACAATAGATATATTAAAATGTGGTTCTATACCCTGCTGTGCTTGGTTGGGGTCTTTTGCTCTTTTTCATCAATTGACAAACAAAAGAGGTGGTCAGACCATGACCACAAAACTAGGATAGGGTCCTTTGGAGAAAGATACTCCACTTTCTATTCTTAGTAGGGTTGAAAAGCCAACAGGGCTGGTGTGAGAGTGGAATTCCAGAATTAGTGACATTCCTTCTCCATCCCCCCCCCCCCACTATCAGTAGCAGGACAATAAGATGCCTAAATAGGACACAAGACAGTCACTTCCTTTTTGGGGGGTGGAGGGGGAAGGCAGGGCAATTGGGGTTAAGTGACTTGCCCAAGGTCACACAACTAGTTTTGTGTTAAATGTCTGAGGCTAGGTCCCTTCCAACTCTAAATCTATGATCCTAAGGACATTGCTTTGTAGCCTTCATTCATAAGGAGATGTTAAAATGGTCACAACTAGAAGTACTTATTTAAGCAATAACTAGAATTATCCAGAAGATGGAGGGGAAACTTTTCAATTAAAAAAAAAAATTACACAGGCTGAGGAGGCCTGGAGGGAGTAAAATCCGTAACTATAAGATGAAGTAGCAGATCCAAAAAGGTGTTTACAAGGGTATACTAAATCCTTATATGATCTTAGAGTGTGGGAGTGAAGAACACAGGGTTCTATTGTCATTGAGAAAGTCAACAGTTTTAATCTGATGGAAAGATCATATATAGCAGTATAGATTTAGAGCTGGAAAGGATTTCATAAGTCAACTAGTCCAGTTTCTTCATTTTTACAAATGAGGAAACAGAGTCCAGTAGATATTAAGTAACTTGCCCAAGGTCACACAAGTATTAATGTCATAGCTACCACCTCAACCTATTAATCAGCCAAGCAATCAACAAGCATTTCTCTAGCCTTACCATGTGTATCAAACCTTGTGCTTAGCTCTTGGTACACAAAGAAAAGAAAGACAGTCCTTTCTTATAGGAATTGACATTCTAATAGAGATGTATAAGATAATTTGTTGAATCTGTAACACAAAGTTAACAGAGAATAAAACACTTTAGCTGGGATTCTGAAAGCTTGGGAGAGCATTCCAGGCATGGGGAACAGCCAATGCAAAGGCACAGAGATGGGAAGAGTGTCCTCTTTACGAGCTAAAAGTAGGCCTGCATGGCTGGATGGTAGAGTGCTTGGAGGGGATTATTACAATATAAGACTGGAAAGGTTGGGGAGGGGGCAATTTGTGAAGACCTTTAAATGCCAAACAAAGGACTTTATGTTTGCTCCTGGAAGTAATAGAGTCACTGGAGTTTGTTGAATAGCAGGGGACAGACCTACGCTTTCGGAAAATCACTGCGGCAGCTGTGTGGAGGATGGACTGGAGTGGGAAGAGAAAGGAAATTGGAAGACTATTCTCAATAGTGTATTCGAGGTACGTAGAGGTCCTGTAGACTACAAAACCAGTGCTCTGAATCTCGGCCTTTTTCAAAGGAAGGGAGTTGAAATGTTCGTCCTTTCATTCAATTGGTCCCTTGAAGGCAGGACTGGTGCTTTGCATTTCTTTTGTATTCCCCACACAGAGCTGGGTTCTATAAAATGTCCCTGAACTTAAAGGCTGCACGGGGGTGTGAAAGCCTTTCTTTGGAACTTACTTTGTCTAAAAATGCACTTGATTTCAGCTAAGTTTCAGATCAACACTTCAGCTGTGAAAGGCAAAGATAATCCCAATTCCCTTTTGCTGGACGCTGGTAGAAAACCTTTTTAATTAAGATGCTAACGCGTCATTTTCCCTAATTTTCCCTCGGCTTGCCAATGTCGTGTTGAGTTCTTCTGACTCTAGGCAAAACTTCCTATCGCTACATTATCTCTTAATCGGATATCATACAGGCTTCTTGCAAGAGAACATCTTACAAAGCACTTTGAGCTCTCTGCAGGAAAACTGTTAGAACAAAGTCCTATTATCTGCTAGGTTATATCCTGCCCTAGGATTGCTACTTCGCCAAGGTCAGTGGAGGAGCCAGAACTATTGTCAGAGTAGCGATACCACTTTCCTTTCCCAGGCTCCAAACCAAAACAAGCTTAGGTCTCCACATATAGGGTAAATCAGCTGCGCTAAACCAGGGGGACAAGGAAGGTTGGAAGCTGACGTGGAACTTCATTGTTCCGGGGAGCAGGGGGAGCCTAGCAGAAGCGCCTGCGCACTAAGTGCTCTTTGTGCTAGGGCTGCAGCAGGGCGGCTGTTGTTTGTGTCTCTTCCTGGAAGGGCGGGGGAGTGGCGGGAGGCAGGAGGAGGCGGGGCGTGGGGGGCGTGGCCCCGGCCACCGAATTCTGTTTGGCGGTCTCGCTCCGAGAAGGTCGGGCGCAGGGCGGGGCTTCTGATAACAACACTCCGGGCTGAAGTCCGGGCTATTTGTTGCTGCGCCGCCGCCGCCACCCGGGAGGCTGTCCCTTTCCCAGCTATGCTCCGCGCTCTTCCCGCACTCTCGTAGCCAGCGCTAGAGCAGCAGTTGGCTCCCGCTGTCCTGGGACCACTCTCTTCTGTCTTTCCCTTCTACTTCTTCCTTTTTCTTCCGTCCCCTAACCGTCCCCCACCTGCCAGCTCTATGACGGTCGCCTCAGTCCCTCAGCGGGAGCCGCTTATCCTGGGCTGTCGCCTGGCTCCGCTGGGCTTCGCCCCCCGGGCTTACTTCGGACACTTCCCCATGATGACCGCAGTCCCACCGCCTCCTTTCCCCCGGCTCCCGGACCCGCGGGCGCTGCCCCCCAACCTCCTTCTCCACTTTCTGGGTGACAGCCGCTGCCGGACCCCACAGCCGCCCACTCCGGCGCCCCCGCCCCCGCCGCCGGCGCCCCCGGGAACCTGCAACCCCCGGGCAGCCCCCAAGAAGCGAAGAAAGAAGAAGGTCCGGCCCAGCCCGGCGGGACAGCTCCCGAGCCGCTATCACCAGTACCAGCAGCACCGGCCGAGTCTTGAGGGTGGGGGCAGCCCGAGTAGAGCCCAGGGGACCCCGGCTCCTGCGCCCACCACTGCCGCGCCCTCCGGCCCTGCTCCAGGAGCCCGGGCCGAGGAGCCGAGCTCCGCTGCCACCCCAGGGAGCCCGCTGCCCGGAGCCGCTGCGGCCAGCCCCCCGCAGCCGACCAGAAAGGAAGTAAGTGGGGCGGTGTCGGGCCATCGGGATGGGGGATACTGAGAGCCCCCAGGAATGCAGGCAGCCAGGCGAATTCTTTTCCCCCTCCCCCGACCTTGTGTGGTTAGGGGCCCGAGCTGGGGGTGGTGATGGAGGGAGCGGGGGGAGGGGGGGTGCGTCTGTCTGTTTACTCGGGAGGGAAGTTTCCGTGACGCCTGCTTTGGTTCTAGCTCGGAGGGGGGAGGGGAGAGTAAGGAAGGAGGGAGCAGGAGAGGCGCCTGCGTCTCTGATTGGGTCTTGAGAGCTGGCCAATGAGTGGAGCCGCTGCGCCCCAGCAACAGCCCCGATTTAGAAGGCTGGCGGCTGGCGTAGTTCCAGGGGCTTTCGGTGTTCCGGGCACGCGTAGGGAGGTGGAAGAAAGGGGGCCTGGGTGCCTGGGGAAGGCGGAGGGAGAGGGAATTACATCAGCGCGAGGCAGCCTCGGGGAGGTGCGCGCGCTCTACGTGCTGGGCGCTCGGTGGCTCATGAAGGAGGGGCGGGGGGGGGTCCCCCACTCCGTTTCGGCTTTGGCGGAGGCGCGCGTACTGGTCGGAGCGGCGCGCACACGTCGGTTTCCTTCTACCCCTTCCTCTGGATTTGGGGGGTTTTGCCTGTTTCCTTTCTCTAGTGTTTTTTTTTCCCCTCAGTTCCTTTGCTTCTGCCAGGCTGGGAGCACCCACCCCATTAGAAGCTATAGACTGTTTTACTAGTGAGTGTGTATTCCGTTTCGAAACTGTTAACCTACTGTGTTACTTAATTGGCATCAACCACAGAATTTGAAAGGCGTCCTTTTAAGTGTAGCGAGCTGCTGGCAATAGTTTGCTAATTGTTTCGGCCGTCTCCCTCAGGCCATAAACTGATACTCTTCCCTAGGGATTCTATCCCTTTGGATTAAGCAACTTTTTTTGGTAAGAATTGCTTTGAAAGGCAATTTGTAGAATAATCCCTTAGCCAGAATTTTTTGTTGTTTTTTAAAGATGGTAATACGGAGGGAATGGTGGGAAGAGCGGCTAACGGATTTTTGTTCCTTAAACCTTGTTTTGTCAGGGAACGGGATAAAATTTGCCTGAGATCAGTAATTCATTTCGTCCATGACTTTTAACGTCCCTTCCAGGCCGCCTAAACCAAACCTCTCATTTGGTCCATGACTTGTCCAAGGTCACATAGATGGTTAGTGATAAGCCGAATTTGAACGAAGGTCTCTCTGCTTGGGAAGCCAAGGCACCACAGATTTCCCACAATATGGGATGCTATTCGTTCATTTAAAGTAGTTATTATCCTTGTGCCAAATCGTTGTGTGTTCAAACAATAGCTTCTAACATGAATTGAGGTAGGCGACAGAATTTAAAACTCAAGAGTTTTTACGTGGAGAAAAACTGATTTGATTTGAATTCGAAGTTTTAAACTTGAAACAGATGAACTCAAGTCAAACAAAGCACTGTCAAAGTTGATGATTTCTAATACGTAAAAAGACAAGGTGTGCTCTTCTTTTCCTTAAATCTTGTAAACCTCTTGGGGGGAGCAGCCTTGATTCCTACATCTGTAATCCCTGGCACAATAGCACCTCTAGTTTTAAGTATTTAGTAATCCTGAACAGTATCTCCAAAGAACGACAGTAAACTACTTTGAGCCCTAATTAAGAATTCTTTGTCGAAGAAAGCTTTTCTAGATTTTTAAATAGAATGAAGTACGTTGTAGAAAGAAGTGAACTGGCGGAAAGATTGGTAATAGTAAAAAAAAAATACTATGACATAGGAAAACATTTTAGCCATTATTTTAGAATTTAATTTATAGGGGGTTTTCGGTAGTCTTGTTTGATAAGATTTTGTGTGCCTTTGAAAGGGATAACTAATCTCTATAAATTAGTTTTTCTTCTATGATTGTCTACACTAGAAATTACCTTTTTGCCTTTTATAAAACATCACATTATTGTGTAGTGCAATTATTTGAGTTATCTTCTATCAACTTGAATAGTTACAAGATTGCTTCTTTTTCTCTCACACATTCAGGGGGCCAAATAAAGTTAAACAGAATGAATAGTGAATTTGGAGTGAAACCTAAGTTGAGTTCTGTTATCTTGGCTAGGCACTTGGACCTCTCTGGGCCTCATTTTCCTTTACTAGGAGGTATTTAGCAAAACTCACAATTTGCTCTTCTTAATACTCTGAATGGTCAAGGAATGCTAGTGTCTATTATTTGAACTTCTCTTTTAAAAATACTATGAAAGGAACTTCATCTTGTTCATTCTCCCTTTTTACAAATGAGGAAACTGAGACCCATAGAGATATGAAGTGATTTGGCCTGACATCATTAAAGTTAGTGGCAAAGGCTGGGATTTGGAATTGAGGCCTTCCAACTCTCAATATACAGTTCATGCAAATGTCTGAATACTTTTGTTTCACTCTTCTCTCCTTGCTCTCTTTAAAAGAAAAGTTCTAATAGGGGTTCTTAACCTTCTAGTGTGTTGTGGACCCCCACTGGAAGTCTGGTGAAGCCTAGGGGACCGCTTTTCACAATAAAATAAATACATGGGATTACAAAGGAAATTAAACATATGAAAATACAGTAGCCAAAATAGTTTTAAAACAAAGTTATTGGACCCTAGGTTAAAAACTCCTGCTGTAAGTATTAATACTAACCACTGCCAAACTAGGTATAATGACAATAGATGCTATACAGAATTGAGCTGATACTTATTAAGTGAGAGCTTTTAAACAAGGTAATCCAAAGAGTAACAGGAGGTATATATTTAAATGAAACAAGGATATCTATCTTAAGACTGGAATAAGATTCATTTTATGTTCTTTGTCTTTGTAGGTTTTTAAATCAAAGATGGGAAAGTCTGAGAAGATTATCATTCCCCCTGGCCAACTTGTTCACAGTATACATTTGTGTGAACAACCAAAGATTAACAGACAGAAAAGCAAATGTAACATACCACTAACCAAGATCAGCTCTGCAAAAAGAAATGAAAATAACTTTTGGCAGGATTCTGTAGCATCGGAAATCATTCAGAAGCAGGAGAAAAAGCCTTTTAAAAATACTGAGAACATCAGAAACATGAATCTGAAGAAATCAGCTTTTCAAACTGAAGTGAGCCAAAAGGAAAATTATGCTGGGGCAAAGTTTAGTGATCCACCATCTCCTAGCGTCCTTCCAAAACCTCCAAGTCATTGGATGGGGAGCACTTTTGAAAATTCCAGCCAAAATAGGGAGCTGATGGCAGTACATTTGAAAACTCTCTTAAAAGTTCAAGCTTAGTCTCCAGATTCAAACTATGTACAAAAAAAAACCATAGTTTTTCAAGGTTTCTGGATACTTAAAAAAATGAGTACAGAAATTGATGTTTGCCTTGTGACCAGAAGTGCAAAAGACAGTTTTAAAAATGTCATTCAAACAAACTTGTATTTTATATTTTGTAAATACTGTATACCATGTAATATGTGTATATTGTTCATATCCTGAGAGGTACATTATAGTTTTGTTATGAAAGTATTTTGCACTGCCTTAAATGGTAGGTGTTTTGTATATATAAAACGGAAAAGTTTAATGTGTGCTAAGGCACATGGATGACTGATGCATTTGCACAAGATATTCTGAGAACTTTTCAAAGAGAAACAGTTATCTCATTTCAAGGTGAAGATCTAAATGTGAACAATTTACTAAATGCACTACTGAAATTTTAACTCTGTGGCACAATCATTGTAAACATGGAGTTTGTGTTGCTCTAAAATAGATGTCTGCTTTCTGATTGCAAATATTGGTAAAACTATTGTTTCCACTTTTGCCATGGTTAACTTTGTGTTTGGTCAAGATCCAGTCATTTTAAAGCATTTCTAACTGCTTTAATGCCAGAAAAATTGGTTGTATTCAAATTTTAAAATAATAATTTGGCCTCCCCTTTAAACAAGTCTTGTGTCTTTGTGTTTGAATGCTTTCTGTCATTGAATGTGTGTGGCTGGTGAGGGTAAGGGTGGCACATAGTGGGGTTGGATTATTTTCAAACTATTTAATTTTAGCTAGGTCTTTGTATTTTAGTTAGTTATAGCTTGAACATGCAAATTACATGACCTTTTTCTCTCTATTCCCTAAAGCTGGGGGTAGAGCGCAACCGATTTAGGAAACTGGATACTTCTCAGGAAGTACCTCTGTTCAGAATCTCATATCAGTTCAAAGAAGCTGTAGCTTTCAGAGCAGTATGGCTTACCCCCTGTAATTTATAATCACAGCTAACATGGTAAAGATACAATAGACTTAAGGTAGTATCCTATGCACATATTGATATAATCAATTTATTTTTGGTCTTTAGCATTGGTTTTTAAAAGTTCCACACTTAGAGTGGTGAAGATATACTACATTTACACTTAATCTTGTGTGGACTTGAGTTGAAAGTGATCTTCTTGAATTCACAAATACATTGCAAGTATTTATACTTGAGTTGTAGAAATGTATTTCTAAGAGGGTGTGATTCTTAGAAAATACTGCTATTTTAAAAATATGTTGATGAATTCTAAAGAGGCATTCATTATAAATGTTTTTTTTTTAATTTTGGGGGATGGGGGGAAGGATAGCAGTAGACATAGCTGGATCTAGAAGAAAAGGCTCAATTTTTACCAAAGGCAGTTTGGTCTGATCATACTCTAGAATACTATAGCGTTTTGTGTAGGTTCTTATTAGACATTCACAAGGACTGACCCTTTGAAAATAGTAATACAGGAATCCTAAACAAATTGTGACAATGAAAATTATATCCTATGCCACAGCTTTCTCCTGATCCTGAAATAGTAGCAGTATACTAATGTAGAACAGTGTTTATTCTTCTAAAATAATAGTTAAGGGCCCATTATTTTTTAGTAGAACCTTCTGATATATTTGCAGAATAATTTTTTTTAAACCTAATGTCAGAGTGAATTCAAAATTCAGGTACAATGCCTTGAAATTCATTATTTCTATTCTTCCTATAACCACATAAATTAGGTTTTGTTTCACTTTACCAAGACTATATATTTGCATGTGTCTGCCAGTCTTAGACTAGTGATAAGAAGTAAATGGTGGGAACTGATAAAAGGCCTGAAAGGTGACCTCGGTCACTAAAGTAAACTTAAAATCTTACCTAGAAGACAAAAGTATATCAACATCTATGAACTTTTAAAAAGTAGGGCAGGTTTTTTTTTTTAATACTTATGGTGACTTATTGCAGTCTGTCAGCCTGCTTTTTAAACAATGTGCTTTATACATAGCTTCCATTATATTATTTGGTTTATTTGGGTTTTTTTTTTTAGTAAATTAGAGCTGCTTATTGAGTTCACATTTGCCTTAGTTTAAATAATCTGTACTAATTCTGTTACCTTTTCCTACATAGACAAATTAAAGAAATAGCAAAGAAGATAAAATTTCCTTTCCTACTTCTTCCACCCTCCATTCAAGTACCCAATTGTAAAGCTTGGTTACTATGAAACTGTAAATCCTTTATTAGCAATAAGATAGAATCAAGTAATATAGCTTTATTTTGGCTTAATATATCTCTTAGACCCTGTGAAGAGGCACTGAAGTCTAATAACCATACCCTGAAACCTGTACTTTGGTCTTGGTGCTATATTTTCCCTTAGAGCATAAAAATTGTCCAATAACACTTTAGTCTGAATTAGGATTTCATTCTATCCACCTACCCCAAATCTGGTTCATGTAAAAATGTATTCCATAAGTGGCATTGTTTTTTTAGCATATTATATATATGTTTATCTTGTATAACAATCATTTTGCTGCAATGGCCCATATTAAGCCAGTATGGTACTCCCAGTATTTTCTTAGATGAGTAGATGAAAGCCAGCTCAAAGGACTTTAGGACTTGGAGTTGGAAAAGACCTCAGAGATTATATAGATCAGCCTTGTGATTTCATATATGAGGAAACACTGAAAAAGGCAAATGCCTTGCTCAAGGTCACACAGTTAAGCAGCACAGCAGGAATTTGAAATCAGGGTTCCTGACTCCCAAACCATTGCTCTTTCTAGAACACTAAACTCTATACACCTCACAATATGCCCTATTTATCTCCAGTAAATTTTGGAAATGGAAGAGAGGGAAAGGTAGCAAAGACATTCAAGTTATTCTGACTGGAGAGGTCAAAGGAAGACAACAGAAAAGGTTTTGAATTAAAGCAAAATAATTTTTACTACAGGTATATATACATTTTTTAATTTGCCCAGTGATTATTAGTAGATTGATTTAAGAAGATTCCATTTGTACAATTGCATGTTTTTCAAACTTCCCCACAATAGCTTTTATTGGATTCTTTTGATAGGCTCGTCTGCTTCACAAATATTAAAACTTTAAAGGGAATTGCAAAACCCAGATCTCCATTCTTGAGTATGCCATAGCTATTTGAATTTGTACAATTCACTTAAACCTCTTTCAGTTTCCTCATCTCTCTCGATGTGGATCCTAGATTGGACTATTGATTTTCAGGTTTAAAATTCTGTAATTCTACATTTGTTTAAAAGTTCAAAACACCCGAAACACTGAGCTCAAAAATTGTTCCCCCAAAACTTCTTTCAGCAAAACATCCCCAAAAGGAGGAAGTCCATTTAATTTAACTAATTCATATTGTGGTGGGAATGACGATCACAAAAGTGACAAGAAATCTCAGAAACCATCCAGATTTTACCTAACCTATGCAATCTCCCACAAGCAGTCTGAGGGACAACCTACTGATGCAACCCATTCCCGTTTTAGATAATGCTAATTGTTAGGAACTTTTTTATTATATAGAGCATAAATCTGCTCCACTGCAGACCTAGCACAGTGCCTGGTACAGAGTAAGTGCTTGACAAATACTTGGTGATTGAGTCCACCCATTGCTCAGATTTACCTCTGACAGAACAAACTCTCTTCCTGACAACCCTAATACTTGAACATAATTTTCATTTCTCACATGTGAGTTTTCTTCAGGCCAATGATACCCAGTCCTTTCAGTTATCCTCTGGCATACCCAGTTTAATCCTAAATAGTTTGGTTGCATTAAAAAAATATGTTAACCCCAGTAAATTTCTCTTTAGGACAATCTGCTTTGCCAGGGTTTCTCTCCTCAGAGTATACACCCTAAGTTGTTCTCCAGTTTTTGTAATTCCTTTTCTCAATTTACTATATTTCAGATTATTATAACGGGAAGGGAATTTAAGAGATCATTCCAATGAAAAGACTGGCCCTTTCATTTTACAGATGAAGGAACAGACCCAGAGAAGTGACTTGCTTAAAGTCACACAAGTTAGTTAATGGCAGTCAGGACTAGAACTCCTGACTCCCAATCCATAATTCTTTCCAATAAATCATACTTACCTCTGAAACCACAGATTCTCCAAAAACTCCATTGTTGTTATTTTCAGAAAGACTCTCTGAGTAGCAAGTCAGAAATCAGATTTAGCATTGAAAGGGACCTTAGAAAGGATAGACGGGTAACCTGGTGAGAGCACTTCATGTGAGAGACTGCCTCAATTTAAATTTTTTTTTTTTGGGGGGGGGGAAGGAGGGACGGAAGATAGTCTCTTTAACTGACCCAGCATAGAAGGACAGAGATCATTCACAGGCCCCATGGGAGCTTTAAATTACTCCATAAGACAGATTTGTATTAATCTACTTCTCTTACACCAGGGGTGGGGAACTTGCAGCCTCAAGGCCACATTTGGCCTTCTAGGTCCTCAGGTGTGGCACTTTGACTGAATCTAAACTTCACAGAATAAATCCCCTTAATAAAAGGAATTGTTCTGTAAAACTTGGACTCAGTCAAAAGGCTACACCAAGGGACCCAGACGGCTGTATGTGGCCTGAAGGCCACAGGTTTCTCCCTTTAGACAGTCTGGTGGTCCTCTCTTCCTGGGGGGTTAACCATACCGGTGTCCAATTTAGTGCAGACTAAATAGGGTTCCATTAAACCTTACAAGCAGTGATCCCCCAGCTTTGGCCTATCCTAGTAGCAGACAATGTAGATATGTGCCACCACACTCAGCCTTAGTTTAAAACAAAAAAAAAAAAACACAAAAACTTTGAGTGTATACTTTATTTTTTTTTAAGTAGCAAAAACTATAGTAAGAAAACATTTTAAAACCATTTTAAAAACAAAATCTCATAGGGAAAAGTCACTTCTCAGGCTTTCTCAAAGCTATTATTCTATGTTTGTTTTATACTTTTTTGAACTCACGAGGTTCAAATTATGGTTTCTTGACTAAAGCTTGCCAAAATTATATTGAGTTAATTACCCAGGTGGTTGTAAAATTTAATTATTTTTTGATGTCCTCTGATATTCCTATCAGTGAATTAAAGTTTCCTAGAAATCTGTAATGCCTTAAAATGAGAATTGGACTAGTTGATATGTGGTTTCTTCTAGTTCTTAAACTTATGATAGCCCAAGAACTCAGATAGTCTGAAAACTATCAATAAACATCACATTAAGTTAAGCACTTAAGTTAATTAAGTTAAGTACTTAACTATGTGCTAGTCTGTAAGTGCTGGGGATGCAAACACAAAAATAGATAAATAAAAGTCGCTTCTCAAAAGGAGTTTACATTCATTCCCTATGGGGGAGACAAGTACACATATATACATACAAATACACATATATACATATATACACATACACAGCATACAATAGAATGAAAACAAGTAAATGCAAAGTAGTTAAATACAAGGTCATTCATGAGGGAAAGCACTAGCAGTTGGAGGGCATCAGGAAAGGGTTCATATGTAGAAGGTGATTCTAAGGATGCATCTTGCAGGAAGAAAGGAATTTTATGAGGCAGAAATTAGGAAGTATGTTCTAGGCGTGAGTAAATGGTCAGTGGGAAAGTCACTGTGATGGAAATTGGGAGTGTCCCATGTGAGGAATAAAGAGAACAACAAGTAGGCTGGTCTGCAGAGTGAATAAGGGACAGTAATGTCCAATAAGAATGGACAGATAGAAGCCAAATGGTGAAGGTCTTTAAAAGCTAAACAGGAGTTTATATTTTATCCTAGAGGCAATAGGGAACCTCTAGAGTTGATAGGGGCAGGTCTTTGCTTAAGGAAAATTACTTTGACAGGAAGGGAACTAAATGGTGCAGTGGATAGAGCAATGGGCCTGGAGTCAGGAAGACCTGAATGCAAATCCAGCCTTAGTCACTTGCTGTGTGACCCTGGGCAAGTCACTTAATGTTTTTTTGCCTCAGTTTCCTCATTTGTAAAACAAGCTGGAGAAGGAAATAGCAAACCCCTCCAGTATCTTTGACCCAAATGGGGTCACAAAGAGTCTGACACAACTGAAATGACTCAACAACAAATGTAAGATAGACTGGAATAGAGAGAAACTTGAAAGAGGGAAACCAGTTAGAAGGCCATTTTCATAATTTGATTACAGCATGTGAGAGCTGTGAGGGGGAGAGATGTCCAATGAGAGAAATGTTCTGGAGGTAGAAATGGCAAGATTTGGCAAGTGATTGGATATGTAGGGTGAAGTTTTAAGAGTGAGGGGTCAAAGTAATGATGAGGTTATGAACCTGGGAGACTTCAACAGAAATAAGGAATTTTGGAAGAGAAAGGAGTTTGGGGGGGGCGCAGATAATAAAGAGAACTCTCTTTTAGATATTGAGTTTAAAATGCCTCTGGGACATTCATTTTGAAATGTCCAAAGGCAAGTGGGCTGAAGAATAGAGGTGGTTATATAGATCTGCCAGTCATTGATAGGAAGAATACTCTCTATTTTATAAATGGAAAAACAGGAGGATAGAGAACTTTTGTGTAATTACAAGAAAATGGAAGAGCAAAGACTAGAATTCATCTTTTCTTAAGTGGGAAAGTAAATATTGTGGAATTTTTTGTCAAATAGCTAGCTGTTTTCCACTAACTGTTCCAGAGCATACTGCTATATAATCAGACTTCTAATACATTAATTTTTTTTAAGCAATTGGGGTTAAGTAACTTGCTCAAGGTTACACGGCCAGGTGTTTCTGGGTGGGTGCTAAGTGTCTGAGCCCGGATTTGATCCCCAGGTCATCCCCACACTGGGGCCGGTGCTCTTACTCGCTGTGCTACATGGCCACCCCGTTCTAATACATTATTACCAATAGTTGTCTAATGTATCCTTTTAAGTCCAAAAGTTGTATATTATAACATAATCAAACACAAATTAAATGGTATTAAAGTGGCACAGGAAAAAGAGCACTGGATTTGTACTTTGATTCAGATACTAGCTTTCCTACTTCATGCTTGAGTGACCTCAGGCACATCACTTCACCTCTCTGGGCCTCGGTTTCCTATTTTATAAAATGAGGTGTTTGAACTTGTTTGATCTTGAATGCCCTTTCCAGCCTTTGATCCTTGTCATGTGTGTTCCAAATTACATACAAGAACCAGATTTGGGAGGAGGAAAATGAAAATAAATTTTGATGCCCTCTAGTGGTTTTCAGCACAGGAACAGAACTTTCACACCCATGGACTGCATCCATTAACAATGGAACCTCTGTCATTGTACTTCAAGTAGCATCATGTTAAGAGTAGTGTAGTGGGTACACTCCAGCCTGGCCTCACTCTCCCATAACCAGAACTGCAACATCCCCTCAAGGTTCTAAGCATCACCCTGAAGAATTTGGAAATACCTCTTCTCTAATGCTATTTGCTCAGCCCCCACTAGCTGTTTCCTTCTTCACCTCTAGTTACCAACAAATAGCCAGAAATTCCACTGAATCACTTAACATCAATTAGCTTTTACAAATAGGCATTTAAAGATATAAACAAGAACAAAAGTACAAACATATCCCCCATATACATCCTTATACAACCTTGGTATCTGGGGAGTGTGGCCTCAGGATCAAGTTCACATCCAAATGCAGAATCTCTGCCTGGATGAATCCTCAAGTACAGCTGGGCTGGGTCCCAAAGGTCACCCTTTGCTCTCTGGGGCATTAGTGCTTACTTAGCTAGTTGCAGAACTTAATGCTGAGACAATGGGATGCTCACTGTCCTGACCTTTTCAAACTCAACAACTCAGAGTGTTCCAGCATCTTCACTGATGAAAAGAACATATTCAGAGGCTAAAGACCAAGTCTCATGGGGTGGGGGAGGCTGGAGTAGAGAGGAGTGCCCAAGGTCTCTCCTAGTACAGAATTCTCTCTTGCCAGGTTTTCTCAGCAAAGGAATCCAACCACAAGGAAAACCACCAAGAAGGGGGTAAAATGGATCTGGTCTTTTGAAGGGAGTTGAAGGCCAACCCCAAAGGCTGCTGTTAACACATGAGTAGCAGACTGGAATGTTAGAGAATATCTACACATGTCCCAACATCTCCCCAAGGCACTTCCATTATATATCAACGTGACTCACCTTGGAAGCAGGCTCCTCAACTTCTTCTATGTAAGGAGAATTTGTCAGAGGAATTCTTCATATATGCCAGTCTGCATTACAGTAGAAACAACACTAGACTAGAAGTCCTGAGTTCTAGTTCTAATACTAGCTAACTGCATGATCTAGAGCCAGTCATTTAATCCCTCTGATTTTAAACTCCTCTTCTATGAAACCAATGGCTTAAATTATCTTTTAGACCCCTTCCAGCTCTTAAGTTCTAAAATTAACTGGAAACAAAGGTAACTCAAACCCTCAAGTCATCATATTCCTCCCCTCATACTCCTTATCCCATCTAGCTTTAAAACAAGTGGGTAGATTATATAAAAAATTTATATCCAGGACCTAGAATGAGATGAGAAGTGGAAATCTTTCAAGGTATAGTTCAGCCTAATCACCAACATCTACATCTACTAAGCCAAGAATAACTGATGCAAAGAATAATCATTTTGAGGCAGTATTCAATAAAGTAACAAATTATGTCCATATATTTGTGGAAGCAATGGAAAGTATGGAGAAAATTCTGTACTCTGTGATAAGAATAAACCTACCAGTACTAATCTTAAATTGTTCTAAATCTTAGCATTCTTCTGCTTGTAGAGAGAAATGTCCATACTGGCAGAATTTTCTCATGCCCTTGGACAGTTCTCTAGTATATTATTTAGAAGTCACAATTTATTCTCTAACAAAAAGTATTTCATAGTCATGACTGAACAAGGGGTCCATAGGTTTTATTGTTCAGTTAACAGTTTGGGTCATCATGCAGGAGAGTAATAACTTAACTTTTGGCATATCTTTAGAGAATCATTTTCCCAACTCTATTCAATCCCACTCTGACCACTCCTTTCAAGGGTTCTCCTTTCCACTTGGTCCAAGATGAAGCTAAGAGAGATTTCCATTTACTGAAATAGTCTAGGAAACTTTCCCCTAATGTCTTCAGGGATTGTAGAAAGACAATGGCATTAAGTAGATAAAAAGTACCACAGTTACCACACTATTCATTTTTCAGAACCATAGCTTTTTTGTTAACCATTTACTTACCTTCTTAAAGTAGATAGGCCTTAGGCTAGATAATTTTATAATGCTTTCTTATTATTTCAAAAGGAGTGGGGGTAGAGGGGAAGGAGAAAGGGCTTTGTTTGCTTCACCAAGTACCAAAATAGATTTTTCTGGTTCACCTTCACTCAGATAAACAGAAAACTCAATAAATCATAACATCTCACTAAGCATTCCAGTTTTTCAAATTCTTATAATTGTTAAATGGAATTGTAACTAACGTTGACAGATTATGCTAAGATAGCTGTTGTTACATACAAACTCCCTAAATTAGGGTGAATGATTTATTAACACCCGTTAATGTGTGGCATACTCTGGGCAAGAGTATAAAGTGATACAGTGGACAGAGTTGGCCTTGATGCCAGAAAGACTTAAGTTTGAACCCTTCCTCTGACACATACTGGCTGTGTGATCCTGAGCAAATCTCTTAACTTTTCAGAGTTTAGGCAACTCTCTAAGACTAAGTTGCAGTGAAGGTACAAACTTAAATTGGTATAGGGAGATTCTTCATCTGGGAGGTCCCTGTATCAATGAAATCAGAGGTCTAGCTCCTTCTATAAAAAGTGAATTTTTCAGATGTTAACTCATTATCATATGGTTCATATTTACTATTCTAAAATCCTACACACACATGATTCTATGATATAGCATGATTTTAAAGCAAGATTGTTTTCAGCTATATTTGAGATGGACTAACAAAAGGATGGTCTTGTTTAAAGGGATAGGATAATATAGACTAATTACAAATCATTCTTATCAACTTTAGTAGGTAAAAAGGTTCTATATTTTATCTATTTTCAAATGAGTTAATGATATAAATAAAAACTTCAATTTGTTTTTTATATTTTGAATATTTATCTTAATGCAAAGTAAAAGGCAGTAATGTGCTAACAGTAATTAAAAACAATACAGTTAGATAAGACATGTTTTAAATATCTTGAATATTAGTGCTTGAGGAAAAGCAGATCTAATTAGGGATTTTGGAAATAGACTGAGACTTGTAGAGATTTGAAGGGGACTTTTATTTTCAAGGGCATCATTAGAAATTGATGACAATGATTAAAAAAATTTTTTTATTGAAATCATTTTGCAACTTATGGCTTTCTCCATCCCCCCATTCTTATACAAATTAGTCATTATTTTTAATAATATGGGTGATTTTTTGGTTTCAAAACAGAATGAAGACAAGATTTTCCTAAGGCAAGAGTTGGAAGATTTAAATAAGGGAGTTAAAAGATTTGTCTGAATGTGAGAGAGATTAATGGAAGAGATAAATGATAGCTGTAAGCAGTGATATATAACAAGGAAAAGAAGGAATCAAGTCATATGCAATGGGAAGAAAAGTGAAAAGTGGAAAGAGGTGAATCAGATAATTTTCCTATGCTAGAAAATTTGGTTATTGTTGCCCAGAGTGAGCAATTGGGACATTTGTAAGACAGTTATTTGTAACTGTTTAAAGAATGTTGCCAAATTTATAACAGTAAAGGAAAATTAAGTTGCAATATAAAGGTTAAGTTGGAAACTAGGTGGTATAATGGATAGTGTTGAAGTTGGAGTCAGGAAGAATTGAGTTTGAATTCTGCCTTAGACACCAGTGGTGTGACTCTGACCAAGTCACTTAACCTCTCACAGCCTTAGTTTATTCATTTGTCAAATGCGGATTTTACACCTACCTCACAGGGTTGTTGTGAGGATCAAATAAGATGTAAAGCTCTTTGCAAACCTTAAAGTGCTAAATAAATGCATTCTATTTTTTAAATAGAATTGTATTATAAGTTGTGAATTTAAGCAATCATGCTCTATTTTAAATTACTAAAATTCCCCTAAGATTAAAATAACTAATTAATATTTGTTGAAATGAGACTACTGTAATTGGTCAAAATATACATAAGAGTAGGTAATATGTCAATAAGAGCCTTAAATAATTGCATAATCATATTTAATTCCTGACAAGCAACTAACTGGTTTAGCATAAGAACATTCTTTACATTTATCAATAAATTTTTTTTTTAATTAAAGTGATACTTAAATTTTTTTTCTATTCAGTGGCACAGGAATGAACTTTTCTGAGTCTCTAAAATTGAGTTCTCTGAAGGGGAGATGGGAAATGTGAACTACATAATGTGTCTTTATACTAAGTATTTTTTAGCCTTAATATGAATGAAAATTTCAAAATTCAATGCTAACATAGAAGCTAAAACATTAATATTAATCATTCAGTTGCATCACATTTAGACCAAGATTTCACCATTTTAAAAAACCTAGAATACTGACTTTTCAAAATTTGTTCTTAAAAATATTGATTTTTTTAAAAAAATCTGTGACTGTTTAGAAGAGTTTAGGCAGTTATGTCAGCCTTGTAAAAGTCATTAATACCTTTTTTTCCTTGCATTTATGTACTCTACTCAGCACTCCCTTTAAAAAATTAATTTTTTAAATACCAACTTCCTTTCCCAATACAGCTGTCTCCCCACCCCTCCCAAAGAACCATCTCTTATTACAAAGAAAAAGAAAAAAATTATTCAACAAAACCAACAAATTGAAAAAAAAGTCTGACATGTCTGAATTGTTCTCTGCCCATAGTCTTTCAACTCAGCAAAGAAGAGAAATGCTTTTCATGTTTCTTCTTTGGGGACAAGTTTGGATATTGTAATTTCACAACATGCTATCTCAATTGTTTTGCTATTGTTGTTTGCATTTACATTGTTGTAGTCAAGTATATCATTTTCATAGTTCAGCTTACTTTCCCTTGCATCAGTTTATACATGTTTTTCCATGCTTCTCTGTATTTATCATACTGTTTCTTACAAGTAATATTCCATTATCTCAAACCAAAAATTGTTTAGTCATTCCCCATTGGGTTGAAACCTATTGTGCTTCCAGTTCTTTGCTACTGCAAAAAAGTGCTGCAATAAATGTTGTGACATTTATGGAGCCCTTCTCTTTTGGAACTATGAGTCAAAGAGTATAGACATTTTAGTCTCTCTCTTTGAATAATTCCAATTTTTTTCAGAATGATTGGATCAATTCACAGAGCCACAAATAGTGCATTAGTCAGCACTTAAATTTTTATGAGTCCATGCCCTCCCCCCCATCTTCCTGTCAATGTTCCTTTCCCCTTCTCTCTTCCAGGCTTGTATTAACCCTTCCCATTTCTATTCCTGCTAGAAAAAATCCATAATCCTCACCACTCCAACCCTTAAGCCTAATGGTGGTGGGCCTGCCCCCTCCAAGTTCTCCACATTGTGGGACACACACCCTGATATCACTCTTAAGAGCATTTTAGCCTTTCCATTCACTCTGCAGCTGAACCATCCTATATGTTACCTTCCTCAAACAGTGCGAGTTCCTTGAGAGCAACTCTTTGTCTATTTGTACCTCTAGAAACTAACATAGTGCTTCCCCTCTTCTCCCATATTCTCCCACATAGCTCCCCCACCACTTAATGCTGCTTTTCTTTAATTCATTCAAAAAGGAAGTACTTTGCAAAGAAACAGGTCATACCCTGTTTACAAGGATCACCCAAATTACCTTTTTTTTTTCATTTTTATTGACATTTTATTTTAAATGACCTTCATTTCCCAATATGTTCCTCCCTCACCCAGAGAACCATCTCTTATAACAAAGAATTTTAAAGAGGGGGAAATCCAGAAAAAATTAACACATGGACAAATTCTGACAGTATATGCAGTGCTCTATACCTATAGTTCACCATCTCTGCAAAGAAGAAATGGAAGGGCATTCTCCTATTCTTCAATGCAATGTCGGTCAATATACCAAATTACTTTAAGTGCTTTCTTTAAAATGATTACATTGCAAAATGCTCAAATAGTTCAGCTTGGGTTTATGAATATTTTATGTATACATAATCACATAAATATATACACAAAAATCTGTCAAAACTTTCACATAACTAAATTTTACCTAAATTATGAGAACTATACTAGGGAATGCAATAATTTTTAATACAACAGGTTACTATAAACACAACACTCAACTGCCTTGGGAAGCAATGTTTAAAATATTGGAGTAATGGTCAGGTATTTCAGCCATATAGGTATTTCATCCACAAAGCTATTTCCAAAAGGCACATAATACTTAGATGTACAAAAATTTATAATAGGCCAAAAGAAAACTACGTTCCCCTCTATGCCTATTATATAAGACCATAGCACTAGATAAAAATCATTGAATTTATAGTCTGTTTCTGGGACTAAGTACTACAGCATTATTGATAGGGCATTCTTTCTTGAAGTGAATTGGTTTCAAATTTCATTTCTGGGTTGTTTCTCAAAGTCTGAAGGCAGAAACTATATTGGTACATAACAATTAAGAATTACCCTTTATGAGACAACAAATAAATCTAAGGGGGTTTTGGTATTATCAATTCACCAAAAGTATTAAGCTCATAAATTAACATATACTTAACATTTATACAGATCTATTTTAGAAGCTCATAACATATGATAGGCATCCCTGATGAAATAATGTTATTCATGGTTATGTTATATCTGAAGAAATTCAGGTAACCCTTTTTTTGAACCAGAATCCAAACTTTCCCTGGTATATGCTTCCCTTAAAACAATATTGTTGGTCTGGATATTCTATGTAAACTAATTTTCTCTTTTCATCTTTCGTATATTAAAAGTGAAGAAAGGCAAAGAGGTGGTGCTGTGGGTAGAGCACTGGACTTGGAGTCAGGAAAAGCAGAACACAAATCCTTGTTTCAGAGATTACTAGCTATATGACCACTACGTAAGTTATTTAACCTCTGTCTATCTCAGTTTTCTCATCTATAAGATAGGAATAATAGTACATACCTCCCAGGGTTATTACAAAATCAAATGAGATATTTATAAAGTGTTTTGTAAACCTTACAAATGTTACATAAATGCTAGCCGCCATTATTATTTCAGATAAAAAGAAACCAACACTGAATGTCTAATGTGTTAACTAAATGTATTCTAATACCATTTTAGGTTAATCAACTGTAGAGTTTTAGAAATATCTTTATATACATTCCTATGCCGTATTATGTTAACTAGAGACAATGTGAATCAACACAAGAGGATAGAAATATTTGTGAAGGATTGTCAAAAATTCCAAACTATATTTTGTGTTACTGATAATCACGGATTCAATTTCCTGGTCATTTCATGTTTTGTATTTTTGTTTTTAGGAGGGGGGAGGGCAGGGTAATTGGGGTTAAGTGACTTGCCCACGGTCACATGGCTAGTGTTAAGTATCTGAGGCAGGATTTGAACTCAGGTACTACTGACTCCAGGGCTGGTGCTCTATTCACTGTGCCACCTAGCTGCCCCTTGTCATTTCATGTTTCTCTTATCATTGTGACCTTTTAAAATACTAAACATATTAAGATCTTACCAAATACCTAAAGTCAAAACTTGGTAGTAGTATCATCAGTTATCACCTCTCCCAGACCAGTGGTAGCTTAAAGTAAATGTTATCTTTGCTAGAAGGTAATAAATATGGCATTAGGGAGAATACAGTTCATTTATTAGCTCTTTTAAAATTTTTTTTTTATAAAATAGCATGAATATTCCATTATCTTGTTTTAAGAAAAAATTTTAAAAGAATATAGTTGGGATGTCATATAGCTTAGATGAAAAAAATTAAGTGCTGTGTTTTTAAATGTTTCTTGCTATACAATTAATGTTCTTTATTGTCATGGGATTAAGATGCTAATGATTCCCCAAATAAAAATGTTAGCCTAGTAACAGTTATAGTCTAGGTCTCCATGCAAAATTGCATAAAGTACCCCCTTAGCTATGCAAAAGAAACAAAATTTCAGCCCTCAAATAGCCATGTAGACAAATAATCAACTGACAGTGGCTCTTTGTGATGCTTTTGCTCCCTCTTAGCACTCTCAAAAAGTTAATTGAATCACATTCAATATCTTTAACTGTGCTAGGTAAAACTACAGTAGATTTTTTAAGGTCTCAGTTTTTAAAAGAGAAGGGGGATCGTTACTAAAGTAGAAAATCTAGAAATAAATTTTTACTGTATATATGCAAATACTTATATTCTCAGCATTCAGTGGCAAATAAAACATACTTAAATGTTTATTGAATTTTACCATATATAACTTTTTCATGTATAACCCAATTATAGCAGGTGCCACATTAACTTTCTAGAAAGTTAGCAGATTCCTAAAGTTCAAAGCAATTAAAATTATAATATCTACATTCATTTAAAGTAGTCTCTGACTAGGGCACTATGAAAAAAAATTGCTTTGTAGTAACATGAAACCCTGGAATAGTTACCAACCACGAGGTGACTCTCCAAGGGACAAGGCACACCTGCCAATGTTTTGCCCAAGGCCATCAAATCTTTTAATTCTGGATGTCACAATTCATAGCTACTTGGCATCAATCTTTTCTTCCTCTTTTTTTTACCTTTCTTTACTCTACTCATCTCCCTGTCTTACCAAGACAAATCTTTTCTTTTCCTAGAAAAGCAAATGCTTTTCACAGACTTACCAATTATAAAAACTGAGACAGAGTACCAACAGGATAGGAAGTGGGAAAAACTGCTTTAGGTTACCCTGTTCACTCAAAAGTATATATGACTATTTATAAGAGACAAAACTTATAACATTATTTGGCTTATATTTAAAACTAAGATTTTAGAATTATGGTGCTATTCAAATTTTAAGGTATTTGAGCAATATACCATAAATTCTCATTTATATTTCATTGCTATAAAATATTTTGCCCATGTGAGAATATATGATTCACTGGAAAAGACTCCGATGTTGGGAAATATTGAAGGCAAAAGGAAAAGGAGATGGCGGGGATGAGACGAACAGTGTCATGGAAGCATGAACTTGGACAGACTTTGGGAGACAGTGGAAAACAGAAGGACTTGGCGTGCTATGATGCCTGGAGTCACAAAGAGTCAGATACAACTGAATTACTGAACAAGAAGTTACTGATCAAGCATTTACTTTATGGATGTATTATGCCTTAAACAGTAAATATAGCTTGCTATAATTGCACTAGATCATTCCAGTTCAGACAGAATTTGTGAATCAATGCTTGTCCATTACTTAAAATTTTTATAAAGCTGAAAGTTTCTGAAAATACACAAAGTTCTAAGAAAAAAGGAATTTTTATTCAAAATAAAATGAACAGAAGAATATTATTTGCTAAAAAAATGTAATTTATTAAAAAGAATCTTTTTCGTAAAGCACAGACTGGCATACTAGGCAAAAAAAATACTTAAACTTTTTTCGCAAAGGTTCAAGAATGCAATTTAACATAGCACACAAGCAGAGCTATATAAATACATCATTATGGTACTGTACTTGACAAAATTTAAGCTCCTTGAGGGCAGGGACTGTTTCATTTTTGTTTTGTATCCCAAGTGCCTGGTACATAATAGGCACTTAATAAATGCTTGCTGATATTTAAAAATAAATTATCATAAATAATACTACCACCAAGAAAGTTTCTCTAACACGTAAACTAAAAATACTTTTTAAAAAAAGTTCTTGATTTTATTAACTGCAAAAGCAAATAATGTAAACAAAGTTAACTGTTGGAAAAATGGGAACAGCACAGTATTTTCAAAATACTTCAGTATTTTTTTTTGCAAAAGCTACTTTTTACATTTTTTAATTCAGCATGCTATACAACCTTATGTAATGAGGCAGAGCTGGCCTCAGGGAAACAAAGGCTAGATAGAGACACAGGTCCCACCTCTAACACATACTGGTTGCATGATTATGGACAAGTAGCTTAATGTCACAGTACCCAATTAGCTGTCTCAGACTGCAAGTTGGCAGAGCCAAGTGCTGATCTGTACTAGTAGAATTTCCTCAGTGGAAGTTCCACATGCCAATGAAATCACCTATCTGATCCCTCCTGAAATACAAAGTTATATTTCAAGTTCATATAGAACTGAATGTCATTTTAATGCCAATTAATCTACATTATCCTACCAAATATATATTTAATATTCTTTGATAAGGTTACCTCCTTTTGAATTCTTGGCCTTGTTGTGAATACTGCTAACAAGGATAGTAAAAACTACCTTATATTTTGTAACATGGGAAGGTATTCACCAGAAATTGGTGTAAGATTAAAACACTGGAGTGGAAACATTACAACAGTGGAACACATGATCTGGTGCATCTTATCAAACTGAAATTTTTGAGCATGGCCCTGGGGATCTGCTATCTTAAGCCTCGCTTACCTAAATTTAGAGACATTCACCCCCCAACCCCCAAATTTACCATCAGGTTACAAAACGTTAGGGCCATGGCATCTAATGAACAGTGTATCAAATTTCATATATTACAATCTGCATCAATGAAAAGTGTACCCACATCAATGAAGTAACCGCCCTGTGAAGTCTTTTAAGTATGCAAAAGCATTTTGGAAAGGTAAAAGTGCTATACCAATGTGTAGCATTATTATTTAAGATAATAATAATATAGAATATATGAAATGAATTTATAAATTATTTCAATGTCACTTATTTCCTTTGAAAAATACTCTTACCACACATGTGAAAGTATTGTTTGAAAAGCGAGGCACATTGAAATGGAAAGGAAAAGAACAACTGGTTTGTATGTAAGATTATGAAACTGATAAAAACAACAATAGCTAGCATTTACACAGTGCTTTAAAGTCTGCAAAGCACTTCACAAATATATCATTTTATCCTCACCACAACCAGCGGGAGGTAGGTACTATTATTATCCCCATTTTACAGATGAAGAAACTGAGGCAGACAGAGGTTAGGTGACTTGCCCAGAGTGACATAGCTAATTACATGTGTGAGGCCAGATTTTAACTCAAGTCTTCTTTACTATAGTAAGGAAGTTTCATTTAGCACAAAACAAAACATAACGTTATTTATAGTATCTGCAGTGATGCTGAGGCCAAATATAATAATCCAAAGCAAGATATATATTTACTACTTTTATATGCCCAAAATAATAGTGGCCCACATTACAGCTATGAAGAATTTTATTTAACAAAAGTTCTGTCTCATAATGAAAGTCTAAGTATGTGTAGAGACATCTTCTGATGTTATTTCACCAATTGTTTTTATGATGGTAGCCCCGAGACTGTGCTTTAGTTTCAGAATTAGTGTGTCTTTGGGGAGATTTTGATGGGGATCTTGCTAGTGAATCAAAATGTCTTCCATCTGATCTTGATTTTGCACCTGAGGTGGTCTGCCTCTGAGGTGAACTTGATTGTGATTTGCCCACAGATGTGGTCCTTTTTTGTAAGGACTCAGATCTTGACCGTCGTCTAGAACTCGAATTTCTTCTAGGGGACCTTGATTTCCTTCCTGAGGTAGAATGCCTTGTTAATGAGTTAGATCGAGATTTAGATCGGCTATAAGAAAGTTCCCTACGACGAGACCTGCAAATATCCAAAATATTAGTGTACATATTTTACAAGAAGAAATGATTAGACTAGGAAATAACATTTTCAAAGTTGCATAATAAACTCTCTAGGTATTAAGATCTTTGGAAAGCTGATCGGTAATTAATATTTTTTAAGATGATAAAGGCCTATAACATAAGCAATGACCAAAAAATATTTCTCCCTATATAATGTGGACAGAGTAAGGATATTAATAGGATTAAAATGTAGCATGAAATATTTATGTTAAGAAGTTTCCTGACAATAGGATTTAATAAAATTGAAAGAACAAAATCTTATCTTTAGAGGATCTTCAAGACAGATGCTCATTAGTATGGAACAACTAAGATGTGGTCATGTCCAATGGCAAGTGGATGGAGTCTTTTCTAACTCTATGAATCTATGAATATTTGGGGTGGTTCATTCTCTCCAGTCATGCACTAGGCTTAATTTCCACTGAGGGTGGGGAGGAGTATTATTATTGAAGTCAATGCTACAATTATTATTAGCAAAATTAATATGAATTGTTACATTCTTAACTGCATCTCTCCCTTTTTTGATAGCTTAGTTTGGGATTTGTTAATTAAATGAGGCCCAACAACTTTGGAAAAATTTGACATTTTAGGACACAAAAAGAAGAGCATGCATTTTGCACCAAGTCTAGGGATTATTATTCAGTAAGATAAAACTGTTGCATGGCACAAACAACAACAGCTCCCAGAGCACTTTACATTTTGAAAAATGTGCTTTAACGTGTTTTATAAGGAAAACAAACTATCCAAAGCTCTATCAGATCTGACATACAACAAACAGCATAGTCACATCTCCATTAAGCTACTAAATGCTACTTTAAGCAAAGTTGTATCCATAGTAATTTGAAATGCTAGAGATAATTTCCTGGGAAGATAAAGCCACCAGTGATATCTGAAGTTAGCGTATTTGATATTAGTGTTTCCTTTTTGTGTTTCAGGTCAATAAAATCAATGTTTGAATTTACTCTTTAGCAAATGATTAATGCTACAAGACTAGCTCTGTTTATGTATATATCAATGAAACTGAAAATATACAGGCCATTTTAGAAACTGATGGAAAAACTTTCTTCACACAAGGATACTCTTACCATGAGTCAAGGTGGGTCATGCCCTCTTAGTCTCCTTAGATACTTTGTTTTAAAACAGGGCAAGGAAGTGTAGTAAATCTATGAAGACTGTACTGTTGCTGCCTCTAAATAATCAAAAGAGACGTCCCCTAATAGCAAGCCATGGCCATAGCCAAGTGATGGTTCTTCCATTCTCTTTATATCATTCTTATTAGCATATATACCCAAATGCTAAAGTATTACTAACTTTAATTTATGACCAATTAATTCTGTAAGTGTTTTATATTTTTTACAGTGACAAATTATAAAAATAAAGTCCTATATGTTATTATTTTTCATTGCTCTGTATATTGATTGTATTGGGATTTTTTTTGCTTTTTTTTTTTGGGGAAGAGGAAAGGCAGGGCAATTGGGGTTAAGTGACTTGCCCAAGGTCACATAGCTAGTAGGTGTTAAGTGTCTGAGGCCGGATTTGAACTCGGGTCCTCCTGATTCCAGGGTCAGTGCTCTATTCACTTCGTGACCCAGCCACCCCCTTGATTGTGTTTTTATCTCAGAGAATGGGTAGTACACAATCAATATTTGTCCATGGGTACAAAGTTGTATAGAAAGAGGTGCTGGTAAAATTCTTGGGGAGGGGAGGAAATGGCAGTCTTCAAAAAGAAAATAAACTGATTCCTTATTTCACACAAAATTAAAAAAATATCCATTCCAATTATTCTATAACTACAGAGACATTAAAGTGCTATCACACTTGAAGATACTACTTGGTCAACATAGTAGCAGCTAATACAGTACTTTAAGAGTTGCATAGAACTTTGCAAATATCTTATTTGATCCTCTCAACAACCCTGAGAAGTATATACTATTATTATCCCCACTTTACAGATGAGGAAACTGAGGCAGAGGTTAAGTGACTTGCCCAGGGTCACATAGCTAGTAAGAATCTGAGGACAGATTTGAACTTGGTCTTTCTGATGCCAAGTCCAGCACTCTATCCATGCTGCACCTGCCTATTCTCAAAGAGCTCAAAAACAAATATGAATGCTACTCATTGACTTACGAATGCATCACAGAATTCTACATACAAATAGAAAAATAACAAGTAATATTCAGGATAGTTACTGTGAATAAATAGTAAGACAGCTGGAATATACAGTCTTGTTATTTCTTGCTTTACAAATTCACTAAATAATCCCTGCTAAGGATAATATTTTATCAGAAATAAATTCCTTATTAGCAAAATACTGGTAAGTTATCATCAATCCTTCCAAAACACTGACAACAACAATAATAATGACAGGATTATATATCACTAAGGCTTGCAAAACACTCTACAAAAATTATCTCATTCTATCCTCACAGCAGTCTGGGAGATAAGCACTATTATTATCTCCATGAAATTAGATAATATTTGTAAAGCATTTAGCCGACACTGAATAAATACTTAATCCCTTCTTCCCCTTCCATGTTTTACAGATAAGGAAACTGAGGCAGACAACAGTTAAGTGATTTGCCCGGGATCATATAGTTGATAAGTATCTGAGGACAAATTTGAAGTCAGATCTTCTAGGCTCTGAGTCCAGTACTCTATCCATTGTGGAATCTAGCTGCCATTCAAATGAGCTATTTCTATCTTCCAAAATACACACTATAGTTGAGATTTCATATTTCCCAATAACTTTAATTCTCTGAATAGGATAAATGCACATTAATTTTTAGCTTTTCATCTTTCACAAATAACACTGTGTTATACTAGAGGTTTTTAAGCAGAAGCTGGGTGTCCACTTTCCAGGTAAGCTATGCTGGGAAATTTTTTGGCTACAGGTTGGACTAGATGGTTACTGAGATCCCATCTAACTTGGAAATTCTGTGATTCTTATGAGTTGTTAGAGATCTAAAAAGTTTTCTGAAAAGTTTTATTTTAAAAATATTGTTCTCCTTTCCAACTTCTAACTTTTAGAATCCCTGCCTTCTTTTAAGATTTAGCTCAATTGCCAACTCCTCCATGTCTTTCCCGATTTAGTACCATTCCTAACTACTTCCCATTTACTCTACATTTATCCTGTATGTTCTGATTTATATTTTTGGTCTCCCCAATTAGAATGTAAGTTCCTTGAGGGCAGGGATCCTTCATCCCTCGCTATCTTCTCAAGCAAATTCCCCCTCTATTACCCTTAGTTTCTCACTAATCTTCAATCTGTCCAAATTTGCTGGCTCCTCCCTATCTCCTCAATCCTTAAAAAAAAGGAGAGGAAAGCTAGGTGGCACAGTTAACAGAACACCAGCCCTGGAGTCAGGAAGACCTGAGTTCAAATCTGGCCTCAGACACTTAGCACTTACTAGCCATGTGACCTTGGGCAAGTCACTTAATCCCAACTGCTCTGCCTTCCCCCTCCAAAAAGCAAAAAACAAAACCAAAAAACCCTCACTTTATGCTATCATAGCTAATAGCAATAGCCCTATAGCTCTCCTCTCTTTTGTGTTTAAACTCTTGGGGAAGGTTGTTTAGAATCAATGCATCTAATTAGATTTTAAACCCTCTGCAATCTAGCTTCCAACATCTTCATTAGGCTGAAACTGCTCTCTCCAAAGTCGTCAATGATCTCTTAACTGCCAAATATAATGGCTTCTTTTCTTTTTTTTTTTCTTTTAAGCAACTGGGGTTAAGTAACTTGCTCGAGGTTACATGGCCAGGTGTTTCTGGGTGGGTGCTAAGTGTCTGAGCCCAGATTCAATCCCAGGTCATCCCGACTCTGGGGCCAGTGCTCTTACTCGCTGTGCTACCTGGCCACCCCATAATGGCTTCTTTTCAATCCTTCTCTTTCTTATCCTCTCTGTGAGCTCTAACACTACTGATCACTCCCTTCTCCAGATGTCTGCAACACTTCTCTCCTGGTCTTTTGCAATCTCTTTGATCTTCCTCTAAGTGGAAAGAGTCAAACAAAATGCACTTCTGAGTGTTCCCAAACCAGATTAAAATCTAACTGAGAAATATCTGAATTAAATAAAAATACAACACAACATAGATAATGGGGGTGGCTAGGTGGTGCAGTGAATAGAGCACCAGCCCTGGAATCAGGAGGACCTGAGTTCAAATTTGACCTTAGACATTTAACACAAAAAACCAGCCGTGTGACCTTGGGCAAGTCATTTAACCCCAATTGCCCTGCCTTCCCCCCTCTTGAAAAAAAAAAAAGAACATAGATAATGTTAATATGTGGTTTTCTAAGTTAATAAGTGGCCTGCGGGGATCTTTATGTATTATTCTATGGCAGCATTACTAGTTGAGTTTGACATTACTGCTGTAGGTCATGCCCACTAACCAGATGTATACTGTGGATCTGTCCTGGGTTCTTATTTCTTCTTCCTCTATATTATATACTTTGGTGATCTCAGCAGCTCCCGCAGGTTCAACTATGCATGTTAAACTACATATCCAGCCCTAAACTCTCTCCAGAGCTCTAGTGTCACATCACTAAGTGACTACTGTACATTTCAAACTGGATGTCCCATTTGAGGCACCTCAAATTTAACATGTCAAAAACTGAACTCATTATCTTCCCCCCAAAATCCTTTTCTCAACTTCCCAATTACTGTCAAGGCATCACCATTCTCCCAGTCACCCAGGCTCACAACCTCAGTGTCTTCCTTGACTCCTCTCTTACGCCATAATCTGTTACCAAGTCTTGTCATTTTTACCTTCACAACATCTCTCCCATATATCCTCTTTTCTCCAATCACACAACAATCACCCCGATGCAGGATCTTATCACTGGAAACCTAGCACCAGACACCATGGCAATACCTTATTGGTGGGTCTTCCTGCCTCAAGTCTCTCTCCACTCCAATCCATCCTCCATTCAGTTGCCAAAGTGATCTTCCTTTAAATTGCAGGTATGACCACTTCATTTCCCTCTACTCAATAAACTACACTGGCTTCCTATTAACTCTAGGATCAAATATAAAATACTTTGTTTGCATTTTAAAATTCTTCACAATCTGGCCCCTTCCTACCTTTCCAAATATAAAAAGTTATACTTTATTTTCCATTCTTGTACTTTATGATCTAGTGACACTGGTCTTCTTGTTCTTCCCATGTGAAACTCCGTATCTCAACTGTCTTTCACTACTTGCCCTCCATGGCTAGAGTGATTTGCCTCCTTGCTTCTTTTGAGACTCAAGCTTAAACTCCAACAAGGCTTTCCTAGTTCCTCCCCTCCCCTCCTCCACCTATTTTAAGAGGTTCACATTCAATCTCTAATCAAACCAAGTTAACAAATGTTTGCTAAGCACATGTGTATATCACTCAATAAGCCTTAATAATTTATGTATTTTATGCATAAAAGTAAAATATATGAGCATATTTGTTGTCCTTTCTGCCAAAGCAACCTCATTAATAAACCTAAAAAGAATGACTAATGAAGCATGCCTTCAAACTTTGTATGTACTCAAGGGTTTACATTCATGTTTAAAATGCCATGCTCCACCCCATACCAAGATGGTGCCTTCTGAAACTATTTACACCTTACATACTCTTTAAGGCTATCAGATCGTCGCCTGCTTCTTCCCCATGAAGAACTTCTACTTCGAGTCCTTCTGCTGTGGCTTCTTGATCTTCTATGTTCACTTGGAGAACAAGGGTGGCGTTCTTTTGATTTCATTTGGCCTGGTGCTAGAATTTGAAGAACATTACTGTAAAATAATTCAACACTATAAAGCTTCAAAAATAGCTATATATCTGGTCTAGTTAATCATTATGAAAGAATTTTAAGCAAAAAGATCTATTATTCCTGAAACTATAATTTTGCATAGCAAGTAAACTATATGTTTATCTACACTTACTTTTGCGATCACCTTGTGCAAACTGTATTTCAATTTGACGACCACATACCCACTTTCTATTGAGGTTATAAAGAGCATCTTCTGCATCACGGACATCTTCAAATATGACTAGCTGTTAAGGACACTTTGAACATCAAAGTATACAATGAAATAATTTTTAAAGTAATTTTCACATGCCAAATGAAAAGGAAATACCAAGTAAAAAATTAAGCTTGTTACTTTACAAGAACATAATCAGTTAAATATTAATTATGTCTTTACCATGGAAACTACAAGGTCCTGTGATTTTCAAGACAATGTGAATAGGTAGATGAGAAATTAATTTTTGACTAATAGAATAATGTTTGAATATCCCTTATACGAACCAATGTAGTTTCAGTGTATATGGTCAACTAGGAACATGCTACTTGGGAAAAATATATTTCAATAATAAATAGCATCATAACATGAATCTTTAGGTCTTAGTCTTATAAGGGATCCATCAGGTTTTTTTTAATAGAAAACCAAAACATGATAGACCTTACTCTGAAATTAAAATTATAGAAGACCTTTGATTATGGATTTTAGGGGCCATTACATTCTAGAACAACATTTTCACACAGACAATGCAGGCCAAAATATATTTTATATAGAAATTAATTTGATCTAATGAAAATGGTAATGTTTATCCTTGTGCCTGTCACTTTAAGTATATTTTTATATCTTAATATATAGGAAACATAAAATTAAGGTACATACAGCCTAAATTATATCTTGAAATATGTATAATACTAACAGTAAATTCCCTTATCTATTTACACTATATAGTACCAATCCATTTAATTATAATGGAATGTAGAAAAAGTACCAAATAAGTAAATTTTAGGACACCATTGACTAATTTAATCAAATATCAGAGAACAGGAAAAGCTAAAGAAAGATGATACAAAAAAGAGACTTTGGCAATTACCTCAATGTCACTTGATCTTGAACCTTGACCTTTACTCTTTAGGGCTTGAAAGATGGACTTTATAAGAGCTGCAGAACCAACCAAATCAGACTTGGCTTTGAATCTGGAATTCTGAGTAAATGTAGGAAAGCCGAAGCCTCAACTTGGTGCTGGCTTTGTCTTTTGCTTGATAAAGACTTCCCCTCTTCCAGTTTTCTTTTTATCTGTTTCCACCCTCCCTCTTTATTCCTTGACGCTTGAACTTTAAGGTGTCTTTTGGCTTGCCTGCTTGGTTTATGCTTGGACTCTATCTAACAGGTTGATTCAAACTTTGGGGTGCTTGCCAGCTACTGTGGACTGCTTTAGATTTTCTGAGACAAAGAAATAAATACATTTAGTTAGGACATATTAATCTTGTCAAATATTCCCCTGAATACATATATGTCTACGTGTAGACATACACATATGTGTACACGCAGACACATGTACCAATACACACACAGAGTGAAATAAAGGATATTGTACGTAAGCAAATCCTCTTGGGCGGCGAGTGTAGAAGTCAAGTGGAATGTATACGTCTACTATAGGGCCATATCGACCAAATTCACGTCGCAAGTCCTCAGGCCTGAAGTATTTTAGAAATAAGGCAAAGAAATAGGAATATAACTGTGTTACAGCAGTTTGCTTACAGAAATCCAGTTGTAACACTTGTATTGATCCTTCTAGAACAAGAGTCCTTAACCTGGGGTCCACGGATCCCTGTGGATAGATTTCAGGAGGTAGTTGGTCTTAAATGGGAAAAAATATATATCTTTATTTTCACTAATTTCTAATTGGAATTTAGTATTTCCTTTAATTATGAAATCAGACAACAAAACTAGTACCTGTACTAGTACTCTGTCACTAACAGAGATCATATACAGTTTCATATCATATTATAGTTGTTGCTCTCTTGAAATATCTTTATGCTATTCATTACTTCAAAATTACTGTAGTTCTTAGACCCATGGTTAGATTGCATGAAATCTCAGTCTTCCTATATACAGGTTGCATTTCAGTATAATTGGTTTCCTCTGTAATCCTACATTATTTTATTTTATACATTTTAAAAACATTATTCTAAGAATGGGTCCAAAGACTTTACCAATCTGCCAAAAGGGTCCATGACACAAAAAAGGTAAGGAACCTGTTTTAGAAGGAAGGCATACTTTCTAAATCATCTATATGTTAAAATGTTCTTCCTATCATGCAAAGGACTGTTAAGTAGCCAATTATTCATACAAGAAGTCAATATTTTCATCATATAGTTAATACTATCATTTATATCCATTTGCCTAAGCATAATAAGCCAGATTTATCTTAATCAACAAGCATTATTAAGTACCTGCTATGTAGCAGAGACTGTGCCAAGTGTTGAGAATATAAGTACAAAGAATGAAACAATTCCTCCTCAAAAGTTTACATTCTAATGGGGAAGGCAACAAATACATACACAAGTATATACCAGCATGAATAAATACAAGGTAATTTGAGAGAGGGGGCACTAGCAGTTGGGAGCAGATCAGGAAAGGATTCATATAGATGGTGCTTAAACTGAATCATGTAGAAAAGGAATCTATGAAACAGAGGTGAGAATAGTGTTAGTTTACCCCTGGAATGGATGAACGGCTAGCAAAAAAGGCATTAAGATGAGAAATGGAGTGATACGTATGAGGAACAGAGAGAAGGCCAGTTTGGGTACATTACAGAGTGAATGAGGAAGAAAGATGAGAGTGAAAACTTAGGTCAGTGCCAGGTTGTAAAGGGCTTTAAAAGATAAACAGAGAAGGTTATATTTTATCCTAGAAGTAATTGGAAGCCATTGGAGTTGACTGAGTATGAAGTGATATGGTCAATCTTTCCTTAATGAAAATTACTTTGGCAACTATTCAGGGTGGAATACAGATGGGAGAGACTTGAGGCAGAGAGACCAATCACAAAGCTATTATAATAATTTGGGAAAGAGGGTATGAGGGTGTAAAGTTAGGTGGTAGCCATACAAGTGGAGAGAAAGGGTTGGGACCAAGAGATATTACAGAAGTAGGAAAATCAAGATTTGGCAACTGATTGGGTATATGTGGTGAAAAAGAGTGAGGAGTCAAAGATAATGTGGAGATTATGAGCCTGGATGATTGGAAATATGGTGATGCCTTCAAAGGAAGCTGGGAAATTTGGAAAAAGTAGGGGGAGTAAAATCTTGAGTCCTATTTGGGCATGTTGAATTTGAGATATGTCTGGGACATCCAGTATAAAATATCTAATAGGCATCTGATGACAAGGGAATTACAGGGCAGAGACTTCAGACTAGATATATAGACCTATAAGTTAGGCATAGTGATGTTAAATAAACCCACAAGAGCTCATAAGAATATCAACAAGAGTAGTGTAGATAAAAAGATCTAGGACGAAATCCTGGGGAACACCCACAGTAAGGGGGTGTGAAATGGATGATGAGTCAGCAAAGGAGACTGAAGAGTCAAAGAGGTGAAAGGAAAAGTAGCACAACAAAAACCTAAAGGAGGAGAGTATAGAGGAGGATGGCCAACTCTGTCAAATGCAAAAGATGTGTTGAGAAGGATGATACAAAAAAAACCCCATCAAATTCAGCAACTAAGAGGTGAATGGCAACTTGGAAAGAACAATTTCATTTGAGTAATTAGAGTGGAAGCCAAATTGCAAAGGGTTGAGGAGTGGGTGAGAGAAGCAGTCAATAAGGATTTTTTTTCTAGGGAATTTGTCTGAGAAAGGGAGGAGAGATACAGCATAATCACTTAAAAGGATAGCAAGGTTCAATGAAGGGTTTTATTTTTTAAACTGGGGAGACATGGGCACATATGAAGGTATTAGAAAAAGAAATAATTATTACGAGGTTAAAGATTTTGGAGAGAAAGAAGATGCCTGAGATTACTAGAATTTGTCTTATTTTTAGTTATCAAATATTACCTTCATTTCACAAAATGTAATAGGCTTTCCTAATTAAAGGTTATAAAACTGAGGATATCAAGATCTATATGTGGCTATTAAAAACTTATCTATACAATAAAGCAAAAAATATCATTCTTCAAATGATAACCAATTTTTTTTTCTTTTTGGATGGGAGAAGGCAGGGCAATTGGGGTTAAGTGACTTGCCCAAGGTCACACAGCTGGTAAGTATTTCAAGTGTCTGAGACTGGCTTTGAATTCAGGGCCTCCTGACTCCAAGGCCGGTGCTCTATTTGCTGAGCCACCTAGCCGCCCCAATAACCAAATTTTTTAACCCATTTTGTGCCTACCTACCACTTTTCGACCTTGGGGGGATGGATAGAAAAGTAATAGAAGTTACTTTTCTTCATGGGGTTTACAATCTAGTTGAGACAAACTCAACATATGAAATAAATGTGAAACAACCAACTGTTAAAACTGCATGATACTGATGTGCACAACAGTAATTCGGAGTTCAGTGTGGGCTGAAGTAGTACAAGAAGCCTTTATGGAAGAGTTGAACTTTGAGCAACACATTAGTCAAAATGGAAATTAGAAATGAAATTTAGGTGAGTATAACATAGGGAACAGTATGAGCAAATGTGAGAATAAACACAAAGCGTATTTGGGACAGTGAAGAAATTGTTCTGACTAGAGTAGAAGGTGCTTGCTGGGGAACAGTGAGAAATAAGCTGGATAGGCAGCATGTGCTTAATTGTAATAGCCCTTAAAAGCCCTGCAGGGAGCAACTTTTTAGTTTGTGAATGAAAAAATCTGGCAAAAATGTTATTTTAGTAATAGCTAATTGTTAGCATCTATAAAATGAATTGCAGAAAGATATGGCAAACCACTCCAATATCTTTGCCCAAAAAACTGTAAATGGGGTCACAAGGAGTCCTACACAACTGAAACAACTGAACAATAGTTAACATTTATCTATAACTTTATGGTTTGCAAAATGCTTTCCAAGAAACAGTATGAAAAATGACCAGAAGACTAGAAACAGAGACCAGAAACTAAATGAGTTTTTATAGCAATCAAAGTGAAGGTTTGGAATGGAGTAGGAAAAGAGAGGAAAATGTGATTTTAAGAGACCTTTTGGGGGCAGCTAGGTGGCACAGTGAGTAGAACACCAGCCCCCGAGTCAGGAGGACCAGAGTTCAATTTCGACTTCAGACACTTAATACTTACTAGCCGTTTGACCTTGGGCAAGTCACTTAACCCCAACTACCCTGCCCTCCCCACTCCAAAAAAGAGAAAGAAAAAAAAAGAGAGACACCTTTCAGAGGAAGAAATGGCAATATTTGTTGAGAGACTATACATGTAAGGGAAAAAGGAAAGAAACACTAAAGGTATAGAGCTTGGGAAACTAGAGGAACAGTGTTACCACTAACAAAAGTGGAACACGTGGGAAAGTTTAGGGATGAAGAGGATAAATTCAGTTTCGAACATGCTTGAATGTCTTCATTATTATTATTTATTAGACTGAGAGCTCCTTGAAAGCAGGGATGAGCAGGGATTGTATTTCATTATTCTTTGTATTCCATGGCTTAGTTTAGTGTCTGGCACATTGTAGCTGCTTAATGTTTACTGGCTGACTGATACTATACATAGTTGGAAGTGTAAGATCTAGAGGTCAGAGGAGTGGTGCTGACTTGGGGGGCACAGTTGAATCTTCGAGATCTGAATTTATTAAAAGAGTGAACATACAGAGAGAAGCACAGAATTGAGGTCTGGGCATAAGGGAATACTAAGGTGTGGAGAGGCAGTCTAAGGAGTGAGAGATGAAGGGGCAGGGGAAGGGCAGGGGATCATTGTAATGGTGAAGAATAAGAAAAGAAAAATAATCAAAAGAGAAGGAGGTACAATCAGTAGGGTGAAAGAAAACCAGGAAAGCAAAATGTCACAAAGTCATGAAAAGAAAGTTTTAAGATTGTGGGTGATCAACAGGTTCAAGTGCTGTCAGCTATGCTTCCTCTCATATAATTATATCCTAACTTCAAGGAAAGTTGAAAACTTGTCAGATCAACCATGCCTAGGATCAAATTATCATCAAAGGTAATGATTATAAGTGAACAGACCATTTTATTCCTATACCTACAAACAAATAAAATCAATAAATTTCAAAGATATTTTCTCTCCTCCAACTCATCCAAAATAACAAAAAGACAAAACTCAACTTCTGTGGTTCCAACCCTATGGATAAAACCCAGAAGGAACCACATAATTCACACGAGGTGGTAAAGGTATTAGGACCCAATGCCACCACAGGGTATGGTTGCAATCCTCAGTTCTGGACCAGGGACCAAGTTATCTTTCCTGAATTACACTAAATTAGGTCTCACCTAGTTGATTCAAGACTTTTAGAAGGGAAATAAATGCTCATATTCCTCCAATTCAAACTAATTCTTTTATTTTGGAAATTTATGAGCTCAGTAGCATAGAACCCCTTTATAAGACTGATGTCAAGACAAGTTTAATATCCCATCAGATGTTATTTATCAGACTTTTATTGTATGAACTTATGGGGACATGATTTGATCTTCTTTATGTTGAAATTCATGCTATAATTGGATTACACTGTATGGATAAGTTCAAAGAAATGTGTTGAAATGGTGTTATTTTCGTTGAAGTGATTCATTAATACAAGAAGGCATAAATGTAACTACATATTACCACAGGTGGATTAGAAACATGAAGGAGTAATGGATGAGGACAGTGTTATACAGTGGAAAACCTGAAGCATTTGGACTCGGGGTTCACTTCTTAGTTCTGCCATTTACTATCCTGGGTAAATCACTTAAGCTCTCTGTACCTCAGTTTCCTCAGTAAAATGAAGGGGCTGGGCTAAACAACCTATAAAAATCTCGTTCCGTGCTAAATCAATACTCCCAGGAAGTAATAACCCGATAGTTCTTGTCATTCCTAGATTCCTCTTCACCTAACAGATTAAAACTTTCCATTTCATTGGGGGTGACATCAGAGCTGAAATTTGCACATCCACAAAAGAGCAAACGATCAGTTTAAAGGGAGTTTAAGAAAACTCCTGCTTATGAAGAGACAGCCTCCTTCCCAGGCCAGGGAAATGAAAACCAAGCCTGGCATGCAGGGGTAAGGGGTGGGGGGAGGTATGGTGAGAAGGGGGAAGATCGACCCGGGGTGTCGCATCCTTCGCTTTGGGGGCGGAGGTAAGGGAAAGAATCCGGCCTCGTTGCCAGGGTGCAGAGTGGGGTTGGGGTAGGAATGGAAGGGGCGGGCTCGTGCGCTCAGCATGCGGTGAGGGAAGCAGTCAGTCGATCCGGTTAGACCCCAGGGGCCCGGCCTGAGCCTCAAAGTCTGGAGGAGAGAGATGAGTCTTTTAAACCACTAGGGGCCTGGGGGTGCTATGGAGGGGCTGAGTCGGACGGGGGCCGAGGAGGCTCACGCAGCGGCCTGGAAGGCTCCGAGGCCGCTCTGGGCCCTCGCCTGGAAAGGGGCCTCGTTTCAGCAGACAGTCCGAGAGCCCCTTCTCCAGAAGAGGTAGGGGTATGGGGGAAGGGGAAGGTTCGGGCCCTGCCCTGGCCCCCGGTCCCATCTTCATCTTCCTCCTCCCCCTCCTCCTCGTTCGAGACCTCCGCCCCACCCCCCACCGCACTCCTGCCGGCTCCCAGAGCCGCCCCTTACTCACCTGGTGGCATCCGCGACATTCCTGACGAACAGGGAGGTGTTAGGGGGCCTGGTGTAGCGAGACATGATGCCCTCCGTCCTTCCTCTTGCCCGGCCTGACTGAGTGACCGACCGACTGAGAGACTGTCTCCCTCCCTCCCTCCTGGGAACCCCAGGCCGCTCTAACAGCTACACCTGTTCAGCTCGCCCTGCAAAGCGCCGGTTAAGGGGCGTGGGGGGTGGTGCGGTGGAGGCTCGAGAGCTCTGAGCCCGGGAGGAGGGGGGAGGGGGGCGTGGCGGGGACGAGCGTCGGGATGCGCGCGCGCGCCTGATATACGTCGGCCTAGAAAGAAGGGAAGGGGGCGAGCGTCGAGTTGCGGGCGCGCGCCCGTGAGACGTCCGAGTGGGGTCGGGGGCGACCTGGGAGCCCGCGCTCTGTTTGCAGCGGTCTGACGAGATCTGAAAGTCTACGCTGGCCACTGACCGTCCCCACCTCCTCCGCCTTTACACCCGGGCGGTGCCCGGGTGGCTGGTAACCCAGCCGTACATAGTTGAATGGGTGTGGGGGGAGGGGGAGTTCGGGAGTGAGTAGGGGCTTATCTGGAGTCAGTTACATCCTCGCCTTTACAGCTGTATGACCCTGGCAAGTCACTTAACCTCTATGTGTCCCAGCCTGAGCAGATGCTGATCCGTCTTCCTTGTGGGAGTTCCCCTGGAGCGATGAAATGACAGGTCACGTCGAGTGCAAAACCAAAACGGAACAAAAACAGTTTAGCTTTTCCTTGCTTCTGTATTCAGCAGTGAGTGTTGGGCTTTTGTAGTCAAGGGAGGAAGGAAGATTGACGGTGCTCTGCATTTCAGTTCTTGCCCCGTCTTCATCCCATCCCATCGTAATAAAAATAGATGCAGCCCACTGTCCCCTTTGAAATCCCTTTTAGTCATCCACTCTGGAAGTTCCTAGAGATCAGAGCACATAGGGGATTTAACAAATGACTCTTAGAGGGAAAGATAGTGAGGAGAGTGTTGGGGTAAAAGGTGCTGAATGTTACCTTTAATTGTCAAGTAGATAACTCTTATGGGTGCTGAGCAGCCTTCTTTTCCAGGTTTGGGATATATTTGGGGAAATGGGCTTAAATAATAAGGAAAAGGGCTGTAGAATTCAGATTCAGATTTTGACCAGGATTGTTTTAAATGAGGTTTGGGGGCTTTGGAGAATTTTGAGAATAATGCATAAGACAGTGAGTAAGCTACTCCTTGAATGTAAGTCAGGAACTTTGTGGAAGAAGTTTACCTTGACCAAGGTCAAGGACATTTTAAGAAAATTAGACATCTGCATTCACTGTTGGCTATATCTTGACAGTGAGTTTGAGGCAGCAGGAATGAGCAGGCATTGCAGTGGTAGACTTCTTTTGGCTTCTTGGGAGAATATTTCTGACATGACTAGGGAAAAAGATTGTGTCATCATTGTGCAACCGTCAAGGCAGAGTTTCTGGAGGGAAAGTCAAAGAAATTGCTCATCCATATCCAACACCACAGATAACTAGCAGGTGGAAATTTTCTTGTTAGTATTATCTCCTCCTGAAACTTACTACGGTACCACTTTAATACACCAGAATGGTAGTTTAATGGTTTGAAAGACATAATACTCCTTCTAAAGGGCCAGATTTATTTCCATTAAGTATATCATTGACAATATCTTGCCTTTGTCTGATAAACCCATTTCTTTTACTAGTTTAATGTTTTATGTATATGACTACTCCTTTTAAATACACTTTTTATGTATATGACTACTTCTTTGGTTCCATCCAATAAAAGCTTTTATGACAGATAATTCTATTTAATGCTTCTTAATTTCTCTCATAGGAGAGATGATATTTCATTTGAGTGTATTGTGAAGAATGATATAGCCATTTCTATTTCAACTTAGTAATTTCTCATTTATTGTCATTTCATTCTCCCATTTCTCAAAAATAAATAGGTTTTATGTCTGTTTTAATTGAAACCACAGTTTAATGAATAGGATGGTTTATTAATTGAAACCACATTTTAATGAATAGGATGGTTTAAGTATTTCTTGGTTTCAGATGTCAAGTTGCCTCTGTAGATAACATCTTTAAAGTCAGTGGCCTTTATATTAAATTTTAATAGGTATATTTATATCTGCTAATAATTAAATATCCCTTCTGATTTTGACTTTAATATTCACACTAGATTTGTCACTTTCACTAATGCCCAAACACTGGATCACTAGCTAAGTCTTGTCAAGTCTCCCTTATTTCTTACTTCTTTTTTTTTCCTACTGAGACCACCTCTACCTAGTTCAGATCCTTATTACCTTGTTCCTTGACTATTGCAATATTGCTTCCTAATTGGCCTTCCTACATATATTCTCTTTCCTTTCCAAATCATCTTCCACATAGCTGCCAAATTGATATACCTAAAATACTGATCAGAGTTTCCTCCATAAAGTCCAGTGGTTTTCTATTACCCCTAGGAGGTATATGGGGTGTTAAGGGAGAACTAGCACCTCTGTTTGAGGGCTGCTCATCCACCTTTGGTGTCTACCTGTCCCCCAACTCTCACCTGTGGCTCCAAGAAGCTATATAGCATGCACAGCAACTTTACCCCAATAAAACTGGCTAAACCAGGTAAGAGGGAAGCTGACAGGCCTCAAACCCTGTCAGTGAAGGGGAATGTCTGCCCCAAGTGTGAAAAAACTTCCCTTGGAAGGAAAAAAAGACCTCCCCTGGTGGAATGGAAGGATTAGAACAGTTTGTTCCAATGGCCATGAAAGTGACTAAGCATGAAAGTGACTAAGCACTTGGAGTTTGGGTCAGACATCATCCACTAAGGTTATCCACTGCATCCCAGGCCATAGCCAGTCATCCTGACTTTTGTCATGCCACTGGACTTTAGTGACTCCGGAAGAGAGAGTGAGGCTGATGACTTTGACTTTGTGCAACTCTGTCTCACTTAAATCCACTTCACTTGCAAGTCAAAATATCACCCATGATATCACTGGACCTCTTTGAAAACAAAGGATGAACAACAATTACCCCAGGATCAAATGCAAATTCCTCTGTTTAATATTTAAAGCCCTTCACAACCTCACTTCATCCTCCCTTTGCAGGCTTATTACTGAGGACACTCTCATTCATTCTGCAGTTCTGCTCAACTGGCCTCTTTGCTATTCCTAACACACAACATTCCATTGCTTATCTCTGTGCCTGTTTGAAGGATGTTGTTCTCCGAATCTGAAATGTACTTTCTTCTCAGTTCCACCTCTTAGAACCTCTTGATTCTTTCAAAACTCAACTGATGGGGCAGCTAGGTGGCACAGTGAATAAAGCCCTGGCCCTGGAGTCAGGAGGACCTGAGTTCAAACCTGACATCAGACACTTAACACTTACTAGCCATATGACCCTGGATAAGTCACTTAACCCCAATTGTCCTGCCTTTCCCTACTCCAAAAAGCAAAAATACCCAAAACAGGAAGGACCAAGTCCTATATGAGACCTTTCATCACCTTCCCCACCCCCTGTCAACTATTAATGCCTCCCTCTTGCCAAATTACTTTGTTTTTATGATTTATATCTACTCACATTAATGCACATTGCTTGAACATCTAGGTGGTACAGTGGATAGAACACTAGGCCTGGAGTCAAGAAGACATGAGTTCAAATTTGGCCTCAGTTACTTAGAAGCTGTGTGATCTTGGGCAAGTCACTTAACCCTGTGTACCTTAGTTTCCTCATCTGTAAAATGAATTGGAGAAGGAAATGGCAAAGCACTCCAGTATCTTTGCTAAGAAAACCCCAAATGAGGTCACGAAGAGTTGAACACAACTGAACAACAACAACGCACATTGTCTCTTTGGCTAGGAGGGCAAGAATTGTTTTATTTTTGTTATCTTATTCTTGAAACTTAGCACATGTGTGTTGATTGGATAGACTATTAAGTTACTGGACAGAGATAGTTATCTTTCTAAATCAGGTTCATAGTGTGTATCTATGTTTTACTCAGTTTTTGTAATAATCTAAATGAATTTACAAACTAGTAATTTTCAGATCTGAAATGGAAAAATCAGTCCTTGTTAGAATACTGTTCTCTAATCAAAGAGAGTAGTATTTTTTGCTCTTAATATATAAGCAGTCAGAGAACTAGGGCCCATAAAAAATTCTGTTGTACTGACATATTTTTGTGTTTCACTGAAATTTGTGTTGGAAAAGATACTTGGAGTAAATACTGTTATTGAAATCAGGAAACTCTGTAAATAATCTTTTACTGTGAAACTACCCAGCAGATGGTGCTGTATCTCTTTTGTAGTAAAACTAAACTAAATCTCATTTTGTAAAAGCTACATAAATTTGGGTTGGGGAGAGAGAATTTACCTAGAGAGCTATAATTAGCTTAGGGTGAGATTTTAGTCCCACAGTTCCAACATTTTCAGGGTTCTGATGGCACTTAATATTCAGCACCTACACCCCTGGTAAGATACTGCCTGGTCTGGCCTGCTTCCTACTATCCTCCTTCCCAAGGCCTTTCCAACACTGGCTTTCCAATATTCTGGGGTCTCTTTCCCAAAAAGAGTTCAGCTTCTTTGGGTCTCTTATGTATTGTGTGGTACAACTCTTAACTGCCTTTGAGGGTGAGTTTTATGCTTTATACCCCAGGCACGAAAATTGCTAATTACAACTCTGAAATCAGCTAGAAACCAGAAAGGAGGAGAGTGTGCATTTCTTCTTAAAGAGTGTGTGTGAAGGGGCGGCCAGGTAGGACAGCGAGTAAGAGCACCGGCCCCAGTGTCGGAATGACCTGGATCAAATCTGGGCTCAGATACTCAGCACCACACTCAGAAATAACTGGCCTTGTAACCTTGAGCAAGTTACTTAACCCCGATTGCTTTAAAAAAAAAAAGTATATGTGTTTCTTCTTAAAGAGTAATACAGAAAAACACTCCCTTATGATTTCATAAAGGGAGAAATAATCAGTGGTTTTACACTCTATATGGATAGATACTTCCTATGTATTTTTTTCTATCTCTTGTGTTTGTCCTTCATTTCTTATCTGTAGTGCTTTTTCTTACAGAAGAAGGAAGGAGAGCTACCGTGTTTCCCCGATAATAAGACCTATCCCGAAAATAAGCCCTCCCCTTACTGTGTAAGATTCCTCTAAAATAAGCCCTCCCCAGAAAATAAGTCCTATTGAGATTGCTACTGTAGTGAAGGTGATCCCCTGCGCTACACGCTACATTAAGGTACCCTCTGTATGCACCGTTCCCCCCCCTCCCTGAAACGCACGCAGTGCTCCGAGCTGCATCCAATCAGAGCTGCAGCAGTGAGCGTGTCATCCTGTTCTTCCCCAGTGATTTGCTTGCTGGCGCCATTGAGAGCAGTGCCACGGAGGAGAGCTGAGGCAGGACAACATAAAAACCCAGTATGTAAGCGGGAGTGAGGGGGCATGATGGAGGATAAAAAGGGCATGATGGAGGAAAAAAGAAGAACTCAGGGGGCATGATGGAGTGAAAAGAAGGACTGATGGTCATAATTTTATTATTCTGTCTTTTTTGACCCCCAGACATGAGTACAAAAAGGAAGAGCTACCGTATACTGTTGAGTATAAGAAAGCAATTGTAGAGGAGTCACATGGCAAGAATCTTGCAGTTTTCTGTAAAAAAAAACTTTTGGATCTTCGAATGGTCAGAAAATGGAAAGCAGATTATAATAACCTCAATCAACAGGTGGATGAGGAAAAAGGGAAAAAGCGCAGGTCTGGATCAGGTCGGCAGCCCTTATATCCTGACTTGGAGATCCTCATTGGTGAATGGATTGCTGACAGGAGAGCAAAGGCCTTGGTTGTGTGCAGGGCTGATATTCAAGCATTTGCCCTTTCAATAGCACCAGAGTTTGAAATGGTCTCAGAAGGATTCAAAGCATCACAACACTGGTTGGACGGTTTCCTTCAACGGTATGAACTGTCCCTAAGAAGATCAACAACACTGTTTAAGCTGGAAGATGCTGAAGTTATTAAACGTGCACTTGCATTCAAGTCCTTTATTGGTAGGATCGACATTTCCAAGTACCAAACCTGCAATATGATTGCTATGTATGAAACTGCAGTGTTTATGGGACAAGGATCTCAAACAACAATTCATCACAGGGGTGCAACGTCAATCTACATTCCCACCACTGGCTATGAAAGTGCACAGGTCACCTGTGTTTTGGCAATTCGTTTGGATGGAAAGAAAGCCACACCTCTAATCATCAGTAAGGGCAAGAAAGATAAGATTGAACGTGTATCTGGCATTTACGTTCTTGAAACCGAAAAAGCCTGGTGTACACAAGCCGTTATAAGAAAGTGGGTTGATTTAATGCTGCCACTTGTTATGCGAGGTAACCAAAGAGGTCTGATAGTCTGGGATTCAGCCAGCACTCACCCCGCTAAAGAAATTAAGAACTTCCTTGCAGAGAGAAGAATAGATCAAGTAATGATTCCTGCAGGAATGACTGCCTATCTCCAGACCCTTGATATTGCAATAAACAAGCCATTCAAGGACCATTTGCGCATGGAAGTCAATGACTACATTGAAAATAGAATGGAAAGAAATCAGCGTGGAAACTTTGTGAAGCCCTGTCTGCAAGAAGTCATGACTTAGGGGCGGCCAGGTAGCACAGCAAGTAAGAGCACCGGCTCCAGTGTTGAGAAGACCTGGAGATCGAATCCCGGGCTCAGACACTTAGCACCCACCCAGAAACACCTGGCCGTGTAACCTTGAGCAAGTTACTTAACCCCAATTGCTTAGGGGCGGCCAGGTGGCTTAGCGAGTAAGAGCACCAGCTCCAGTGTTGGGACAACCTGGAGATCAAATCCTGGGCTCGGACATTCAGCACCACACCCAGAAATAACTGGCCGTGTAACCTTGAGCAAGTTACTTAATCCCGATTGCTAAAAAAAAAAAAAAAAAAAAAAAGAAGAAGTCATGACTTGGGTGAAGAAGTCATGGGATAAAATTACTGACAGCTGTGTTGCCAAGGCACTACGAGCAGGTTACCTGGACAAGACATATTCATTTAAAGAGAGCTATATTGCTGGACATGACAGATTGGGTCCACTTCTTCTGAAGGAAATGGAGGCGCAAGACATCCAGGACGGAATTCAGGGTATGGACACTTATGACGATGTTGTTGAAGAAGATGACATGATCATTATTGAATAAAGGTACATTTTTTTGTTCACATTTACCTGTTTATTAAAATTGCTGTCAATGTTCATTAAAATAAGCCCTCCCCTGAAAATAAGCCCTCTGGTGTTTTTCTTTCCAAAAAAAAAATAATAAGACAGTGTCTCATTGTCGGGGAAACACGGTAGCAACTGAGAACTGAGGGGTGGATGTGGAGAAGGTTGTTGGTTGGTTCACTGATTTTAATAGCTGAGAAGGAACCAACTGGAAAAATAGACTCCCTGAATGTTGAGGAAAACCCAGAGGCACTGATGCTAAAATAGTCTGAGTCCAGAGAGAATATTAATGTATCTTAAGTAATGTCAGATGAATATTCTAGCCAAAGTTTGTGTAAGAATGAGTTTGAAACAAGCGAATAGGAACGAATTAAGCATTTGTCAGGTTCCAAATTGTATCTTATGCCTTTTGTGCTTTAAAAGTTGTTCTAGGGGCGGCTAGGTGGTGCAGTGAATAGAGAATATTGGCCCTTGAGTCAGGAGCACCAGAGTTCAAATTCGGCCTCAGACACAACACTTACTAGCCATATGACCTTGGGCCAAGTCACTTAACCCCACTTACCCTGCCTTCCCCCCTCCAAAAAGCAAAAAAAAAACAAGTTCTACATCATAATCCTTAAATAATGGTTTTGTTTAATGTTAAACTCATCTGTATTAATAAACATGTTTTGAACATACAAAAATGAAGAAATGTGCTAATCTTTGTTTCAGTTAAATATCTGTACAGCTCAGGGTTTTATTTATTCTAGCCATCACCATTGTTCTCTGCTAACAGCCTACCCAAATTGTTGGATCCTTTTTTGAAGGGTGAATAAAATTTTAAAAGCTCAATCAGAAAAACTATAGTTACAAGGTAACAACAGAAATCATACCAGGGGATGACTATTTAAGTAAGTATTTACATTTTACTTTATTAAGTGTGAGTGTCTTCCAACAAATCCTCTTCTGTCACGTTGTAGTATGGAGGTAGCCCTGAGTTCTTATAAAGGTTAAGCAAGTAAAGCACAAATTCTGTCATGGCTTATCACATTGGAAAGGTTTTGAGTATGGCATTCATAAGTTCAGAGAGGATTCTCAGCAAAGGTGATTGATTTTATAATCATAACAAAATCAATCAAAGTAGGCATATGTATAGGGAGTACCTGTCGATAAACCAAAAAGCATTTATTAAGGAACTACTACTGTATGTCCAACCTAGACCTGGAGTTAGACAGACACATAGTAGCTGTATGACTCTGGGCAAATCATGTAACCCTGTTTGCTTCATTTTACTAATCTGTAAAATGAGCTAGAGAAGAAAATAGCAAACCACTCCAGTATCTTTGCCAAGAAAATCCCAAATGGAATTATGAAGGGTCAGGCAACTGAAAATGGCTGAACAACAGAAATATGTCCGACACATTACTAAGTGCAAACACAAAGAATGAAATGATCATTACCTTTCAAGGAGTTTAGTACATTGCTTAGATTCATGAAATCAAGATCTCTCAGCCAAATGAAGTATACACATTTCAAACTTAAATTACAGAGTAATAGGACAGAAAGTTACCTCCAGAAGTCAGCTAGTTCCTGTATCTGCCATTAAAACTCATCTAACTTATCACGGAAAGAAAATAGTATTACTCTTTGCTTGAAAACTTTTTGAGAAAATTCTGTTTTACCAATGGATTATCAGTATAACATGAACTCTGAACTTTTCTAAGAGAGAAAAATTCTAGAATTTGATTTCTGCAAATTGACATTATTCCCTAGTGTCAAGTATCTAAATAGTGTAGTGTCATGTGCTGATTTTATAAACTTTTTTCAAAAGGAAAAATAGCAAAGACGTGGGAGTAGGGGCAGGAGTGGAGGGCACATTATGCTTAGGACAGCCTGCAGCCTAAAACAGAACCGACAGTCCTTGGGTTGAGTGTACCCCGCAGTGTATTTAGTGATCTGGACAAAGATTCAGACCCATGGGTGGCTAAATTGCTACCGTGTTTCCCCAATAATAAGACACTGTCTTATTATTTTTTTTGGACAGAAAAACACCAGAGGGCTTATTTTCAGGGGAGGGCTTATTTTGATGAACATTGACAGCAATTTTAATAAACAGGTAAATGTGAACAAAAAAATGTACCTTTACTCAATAAGCAAATCACTGGGGAAGAACAGGATGACGCGCTCACTGCTGCAGCTCTGATTGGATGCAGCTCGGAGCGTGGCGTGCGTTTCATGGGTGCATACAGAGGTACCATAATGTAGTGTGTAGCGCAGGGGATCACCTTCACTACAGTAGCAATCTCAATAGGGCTTATTTTCTGGGGAGGGCTTATTTTAGAGGAATCTTACACAGTAAGGGGAGGGCTTATTTTTGGGATAGGTCTTATTATCGGGGAAACATGGTAGTAAGCATGTATCTTTCCACTAATGGTTTGTTTAGATATTGCTAAATTATAGTGGAAGATGTTTGCTACTTGTGAAGTAAAAGTATTTTCCTCAAAAGCTTAGTTGAGTGTCATCACTTTGCAAATATGTCCTGAAGTATATAGTGTGGTCTTCTGTATAACTTGATTTAACTCTGATTTAATTTTATTGGTGAAGGGGTAGGTAGGGATATGATCAGAGACTGGACCTTGTTTTTATTGCTATTGGGAACTCTCATATTTGGGAAGCTCCTTCTGCTAATGCAGGTTGGTATCTTTTCTGCAATTTATAGTCTTGGATTTACCTCAGCAGATGTATCAAACACAGCCCTCAGGCTGCATTATATAGGTATCACTTAGAATGTGGCTTGAAGCAGATTAAAATGTCACTGAGAAATATTTAACAAAATAAAAATACAATAGAATAGAATACATGATTTTCTAAGCCATGTGGACTACAAGGATCCTTATTATGGTTAAGAGCATTTCTATTTGAATTTGATACCACTGGCCGAAAACACTGAGAGATTACACAGTTACACAGTCAGTATGTCAGAGATCAACTTAAACTCACACCTGCTTGTCTTCAAGACCAAAACACTACCATGTTGCCTCTATAGCAAAAAGTGGATATCAGACTTAAATATTTATGAATCACTAATGATTATTAGAGTAAATTGATTTACATGACTGTCAACCAGATGGAACCAGACTCAAACCTGTGGGTGGCCAGAGCTGAACAGAGCAGGCTAGAGACAGGAAAGTCAGGAATCAAACAAGTTTCATTTCAAAGTGAGGGAAACAGCTTGCAAGGAAGGACATGGGCCAGGGCCCCACCCCTAGTTGGGGGATCCAAGACAGTGGGGCTGAACCTTGATTTATATGCTCGTGGGTAGACAAAGAGTCAAACTGTAGTGTAGCAACAGTGGTGATGATGGGGTGCTTGGGTGCCTTGCTTGAACCCCAGTTTGTAAAATCATACCCAGTTCCAAACTCACATTTCTCACTACCTTCATAACATTATCTCAGGCAGTTTATCTCTAGCTCAAGGTCAGAAGACCATAACAAAATACTTCTCTTTCTTCCTGTTACAATAACCAGCTGCACCTATGAATCCTTCACTAAATGTTTTATCTCCCCTTGTTTCAATAACAATCTTTACCCTTGAATCCTTCACTAAACATGACATTGATGGGTGGCAGACTGGGCACTTCTTGGTCATCCCTGACTGCTAACTGACTTAGTGATATTTTAAGCCTAAAACCACACCTCCAGACAGCCTCCCTTTGGGCTATTTCCCAGTGAATTCTGGGCAATACACCTGTGCAGTAGATATTAAAAGTGAATGTTCCTTTAAGAACTGACCACTCCTTAACTCCTCCCTAATCCCACCCTGACTCACCTAGTTAGCATAATTGACATATATTTTACTACAGTTATCCTATAAAACTTCAACTGTAGCCCTTTAAGGTTGCAGGTTCTCTAAGACCTCCTGCCCGATGTAAATCGTAACAATAAACTTTTACCATCCTGACTTAAAGATTGTTTGGGTCCATGAATTCTTTCCATACTACTTTCCAGGGACTCTGGCTATTGTGGTTCCTGAAACACATACCCTCCCTCATCAGTGAGGCACAACAGCAACAGTAAGGTAAAGTTGTCTAGTGACAAAAAGTCTCTTCATAGCAAGACTTCATGTCTAGACCTGTTGGTGCTTGCCTGAGCTCAAGTATCATCAGTTTCAGAAGGTGAGAGCAAAGGATTGTTGTTATGCCAAACTCAAGGCACAGCTTGCTTGCTGGGTGGGCTTTAGCTCTGCAAAATAGGGTCTCTCCTAATATCTTTTTTTAATTAAATTATTTCTTTTTAGTTTTCAACAAACACTTCCATAAGTTTTAAATTTTCTTCCCCAAAATGACTTGAATCTGATATGGGCTCTACACATACATTCCTATTAAACACATTTTCACATCAGAATAGAAGAATTGTATAGAAGAATTGCATAGAAGAATTGTAATGAATGAGAAAAACCACAAGAAAGAAAAAACAAAGTCCATAGTTCTTTCTCTGGATGTGACTGGCATTTTCCATCATATGTTCTTTGGAATTGTTTTAGGTCCTTTCATCTTCTAATATCTTGACATGACTAATAGAGAGTTTGCTAAAATTGCTTTGTGATTTAGAATTTTACTTCTCTCTCCCACAGTTTCTTAGTCTACAAAATAAGAGAGTTGGAGTAGATAATCTTTAAGGTGCCTCCAGCTCTAAATCAATTATCCATTTCTATTGTAGTTAATTAGTCAATAAATATTTATTAAGCACATATAATATTCCAGGCACTGTGCTAAACTGGGGATACAAAAAGAGGTAAAAGAACAGTCCCTGCCCTCGAGGAACTTAAAATCTAATGGGGGAGACAAAAAAAGCAAACAAATGTGTATAAACAAGCTATATACGGGATAAATAGGAAGTTGATAAGAGGGAGGGCACTAGAATTAAGAGGGCACTAGAGCTTCCTGTAGAAGATGTGATTTTAGATGGGACTTAAAGGAAGTCAGGGAAACCAGTGGGAACAGCTAAGTGGCACAGTGGATAGAGCACTGGGTCTGAAGTCAGGAAGACCTAAGTTCAGATCCAGCCTCAGACACTAGCTATGTGACCTTCAGCAAGTCATTTAACCCTGTTTGCCTCAGTTTCCTCAGCTGTAAATTGAACTAGAGAAGGAAGTAACAAAACCACTCCATTATTTTTGCCAAGAAAATTCCAAATGGAGTCATGAAAAGTTGGACACAACTGAAATTACTCAACAACAAGAAGGAAGCCAGTAGGGGAGATGAAGAGGGAGAGAATTCCAGGCATAGGGGACAGGTAGAAAAAAAAGCATGGAGCTGAGAGATGATGTATCTTATTCTTGGGATAGGAAGGTGGCCAAGGGTCATTGGATTAAAGAATACATGATAGGGAGCAAGGCATTAAGAAGACTAGAAAGTTAGGAAGGGGACTAGCTTATGAAGGCCTTTTAAATTTTTTAAATAAAAAAGATTTTGCATTTGACTAGAGGCAATAGGGAGCCACTGGAGTTTATTGAGGGGGGCAAGATGGAGTTGGGGGGGCATTGTAGGACTTGCACTTTAGGAAAATCCCTTTGGTGGCTGAATGGAGAATAGATTAGAGTGTAAAGAGACCTGAAGTAGATAGAAACACAAGCAGGTTATTGTACTAGTCTAGGTAAGAAATAATGAGGGCCTAATCATATCGATGATAGTATAAGGGAATTCCAAACCATCACGATCTTATAAAGTTTCTGTCCATCAGGTTGTTCTGTTTACTGTTATAGATTCCCAGTATTTCAGAGCCATGTTGTTCTATAAAAGCTATGAGTTCATTAGTTTGATACTCTGTGTGGCTAACTGCCATTAATGTTCTCATGAACTCAACCACTCACTGCTGTGCCTAATACCAAGGTTAGTTCTTTAGTCAACAAGTACCTACTAAATTACCACAGAGTCTCTAGGGATTATGAAGTTTCCTTAGAATCTTCCATTTTAAGATTATTAATATATTTAATAATAAAATGTACTAGAAGGGACCCAAAAGGTACTTTGTATGAGAGACTTAAAAACAAGCATACTTTTGAGTTCCAAATTAGAATCTAGTTTAAAGTGGGTCAAGTTTGTTGTGGTAATTAAAGATCAAATTCTCTTGGATTAGCAGCTATCATGAATGATGCTATTGAGCAACACACTAACTCAAGTTTACTATGATTTCACAGAGGAATTATTTAACCATTAATTGAAAATAGACTGAGGTTAAAGGTGTCTTGGCTAATTTTATCCCTTTTAAAAATGTTTAACTTCCTTAGACCTTCAACTACTTCCTTACTAGCTAAAATGCCAAAATAATATTCTTATTTTATTTTTTCACTGAGAGCTAACTTCATCCTTAAAAATTAAAATTCTTGATAAGACTAAGGTAATTGAAAATTGGTCATGTATGAGTACTTTAATCTTATTGCCCCTCTCATGCACATTTGTTATAATTTATATTACAATTTATTATGCATATTAGCAGGTTTTTTTCTTAGAACCTAGTAGCCTATTAATCCACAATCTACTGGCTTAGTAACACTACAACATATGAAAAATAATGTAGAATAGTGAATTTCTCTTAGATGCCGTATGTTATGGCTAATACTGATATAGTGACCATAATTTTAAGTATTTCATTTAGGTAAATGCATAGTTTCAGGTTTCTCTCTCCTACCTTCCTACCTTCTATTTAGTTATACATAATCTATTGCAATTAAGTTTGCCTTGAACCATGACAGTTAAGGAATTTTTTTTTTTTTTGCTTTTTTGAGGGCAACTGGGGCTAAGTGACTTTCCCAAGATCACACAGCTAGTTTTTGTGTTAGGTGTCTGAGGCTGGATTTGAACTCAGGTCTTCCTTACTCCAGGGCTGGTGCTCTATTCACTGCACCACCTAGCTGCCCCTAGTTAAGGAATTCTTAATTGGTAGAGGTGAGGAAAGAGTGAATTCTAGGTGTTGGGGACATCTAAAGCAAAGACATGGAGTTAGGAGATAGAATGTCAAGTTTGGAGAAAAGAAAATTGACCAATTTGGCTAGAACATAGAAGGCTTGAATGTGAAATATGCCAGAAAGGTAGGTTGAGACTAGATTGTAGAGGGTTTTAAGTGTCAAGATGAAGAGTCTTTATTTCATCCTATTGGCATTAGGGAGCCATTGAAGCTTTTTGAGCAGAGGAATAAAATGGTCATAAATATGCTAAAGTAATACCATTTTGGGAGCTCTGAGGAGGATAGATCAGAGAGGAAAAAGAAAAAACCGAAAAAGCAATTAGAAGGTTATTGCAATAGTCCAGGGAAGTGATAAAAGCCTGCACTAGACTGGTGGTCCTGAAGGGGGTGGATGTAAGAGATGTGGAAATAAAAAGACTTGGCAACTGATTAGATATGAAGGGTGGAGGAGAGGGAAGAGCTGACAATGATTCTGAGGTTGTAAACCTCAATGATTTGGAAAATGATGTGGTGTTCTCTACAAAAATAGAGAAATGGACTGAAGTACAATGGCTATTCAGGAGCCCCTTACTCTTGCTTATCCTTGCCCCGAGGTAGACATCTAAAATGCAAAAATTACTTGGAGCAAATAGCAAATATTTCCTATTTTATGTTAATAAGTGTTTATTAAGCATATCCACATGCTTGAGAAAAGTATTAATATTTAAGAAGCTTATATAAAGTTATGAGGGCACTGAGTATACATTAGATGTCTTTCATTATTATTTAGGTATTGTTTATGATATAATTTATAGTCACAGAACAAATCTTCACTTTGTTGATATGTTCGTGTTCTATTGATAATAGATGGTTTCCTGCTCATCACTTTAGAGTCAGAAATATGAATAATACATATTGCAAAAGTGACTGGTATTCTCAGGCTGTTTTTTCCTAATTGCCAGATCTAAATTGGTATACGTCATTGTGGAGTTAGATTGATCAGAGAACAGATTTTATGAAAATGTTGCCTTGAATTGGTCTTTTTTGCCATATTAAAAGAGTAGGTTTCCAGCCAAAATGTAATAATAAGACAGCTGAGTGGAATGGTGGATAAAGCACTGGCCCTGGAGTCAGGAAGATCTGAGTTCAAATTTGACTTCAGTCATTTACTAGTTCTGTGATCTTGTGCAAGTCCTTTAATCTCTCTCTGACTCAGTTTCCTCATCTGTAAAAAGGGGATGATAATAATAGCACCTATCTCCCAGGGTTCTCATGAGGTAGAATGAAATATGTTTTGTAAAATTCTTTGAAAACCTTAAAGTGCTATATAAATGTGATTGTGATTGTTGCTGTTATTATCCTTGTTGTTATTAGTGACAGCACCAACCTCGCAGGGTTGTTGTGCAGTCAAATGAGATAACATATAAAGCACTATACAAGTGCTAGCTATTATCGTTATTAACCTCAAATTATCTGTTGTTCCCATTTATTTGGTAGCTGGGTATGAGGTAGTTAGTGCCAATAATCTCGATTTTCTAGGGAGCAGGTGTAGGCTGTTCCTGAACTTTTTCTTCTGAGATAACTCCCATCTCTAGATTTTTGGAGTCTTTTGAAAGGATAGAAAATCTAAGAACAGAAGTACAGGAATCTAAGGAGCACATTGAAGAGACTAATCGTTAAAGTCAGGCTGGAACTAACTCATCAGTACCTTTCTTCTTGTCCTCCCCAAGGGCCCCTTCTGCTGAGTTGTTAGTAGCCTAGTGTAGTTCTCAGGGACCCACTGGTTCAGGGACATTATCAATGGCTATAGCTTTTTTCTTCTTGCCCCAAAGGGGAAATTCTAGGGGTGTGTGTGTGTGTGTGTGTGTGTGTGTGTGTGTGTGTGTGTGTGTGTGTGTGTAATCATAGGAACACAAATTTTAAAATTAGAATACTAAGATTGTTTTTATTTCTTTTCATCTCCAAATGAACAAATCCTTAAATTACATTTTGAAATATAATTTGAAACTTTCTCAAAGACATGCATTTTAAATAAAAACACAAAGTAATTACTGAAAAAATTGACTAATTTTACAAATAGCACAAAAGTCAACGAAAAGATTCATAGTGGGTGAAAATAGGGTGCAGCATATTACCTGCTACAATTTGCTGGCAAAAAGGGCACATAAAAGACGTTATTAAGGATATGTATAACCAGAAAAGTTCATGTAACAATAACAAGAAATGATGCCAAATGGTGTATATTCTGGGCACTGGAATAGTCCCTTTCCTCATGGAGCTTATATGTATATGTATTGTCTCCTCCATAAAATGGAAGCTTTTAGAAGAGTTCCATTTTTCTTAATATGCTCAGTGTCTGACAGAACTTGGAATATTTTAGGTACTTCAGAATATATTAGGTACTTAATAAATCTTTGTGGATTAATTGTTTATATTGCTATTCTAAAGATAACAAAAGAAGATGAAGGCCTCCAGCCTATTGAATTGGATTTAGGGAACCCATGGAATAGAATTGGCAGTATTGGAAGCATATGTTGGATTTTCATACTGATGAAATCAAGAATGTTTCAGATATAACCCTTCATTTTATTTTATTTTTTAGGGCAATTGGGGTTAAGTGACTTGGCCAAGGTCACATGTCTAGTAAGCATTAAGTGTCTTAGGCCGGATTGGAACTCAGGTCCTCCTGACTCCAGGGCCGGTGCTCTATTCAATGCGCCTCCTAGCTGCCCCCCTAACCCTTCATTTTAAATCCCAGTTGGCAATTCAGTGGCTGACAAGGCAAATGTTGGGCTCAAATTTTGGGAGGCTTTCATGGATCTACATTCTTTTATAATACCTAAAAATTCCTCAAAAGATTTCTTCTTTTAGATAAATGATAACCCTCTTTAAACAGATGTAACCTTTATGTTTATGTGGCTGGATCTTTCCTTCCCATTTCGCTGGTTTTCTCCTGGAACTGAACACTGATGAATGGAAAGAGAGGGATGAGAGAAAACACTCACAAGTGAAAGCAATGGGAATGCCATTATCCATTGCCCTGGATGAAGAAAACATGGACAGGACTGCTGGGGGGAGGGGGTGTCAGAGCTATACCTGACCACCACACAGGGCCACACCACAATACATACTTAGAGACCTATCATCTTGCCACACACTGTACATCTAGACCTTTAAGGATGTCTGGGATTCGGAGTTCAAAACTTATTAGTAGGGTGGAGTCCTGAAAGAATACTGCTGGAATTGGGCCAGAGAAACAATAACTAGTTGCCAAGCCAACTGGGGAAAAGAAAGATATGACTTCTGACTTCAGTGTTTCTGATAAACAACGTATGAAATGTACTGGGTATGGTGAAACAGTAAATTCCATCACTCTCTGTGATAGGGGCTGGAGGGGGGGGAGGGCTGGAATGAGTGGTACCTCACCTCCTCTACCACCTATGGGGAGTGTACCTTCCTTTGGAAAAGGTCAACTTGTGAACACAGCCTTTTAATGAGACTACTACTGGGCATGGAGATGCCTGATCCTTTCTCTGAGCCACAAGACCACAAGGCACCAGTGGAGTTTTATTGCTGGTTCCTTTTAGTTACATTTTCTTGTGTTAAATCTATGCTAAACTACAGAGTTGGAAAGTGATAAAAATCTTAATGGGAAATGAGACATGAGCTATACCAGTTGTTCCCATTTCGTGCCTCACAACATTGGCCCAAGGGGTTCACACTAAAAATTCTATAATGGCACCTTAAACAATAAATAATTGCCCAGTTATGTTACAAATATAATTTTCCTCTGTGACTACAAGCACATTCATGTTTGCACCTAAAAAAATATTATGAGTAGTGTATTAAATTAGCCCGAGGGTTCACAACACATTGTTGAAGGGAGTTCATTGAACAAAAAACATTGAGAACCACTGAACTATACTTAAGCTGTATTTAGAGGATTTTGTAGTGTAAATTCCAAGTGGAAGCAAAATAACAAACCATATCTGTGATAAATTTGTGCAATGTTATATAAATGATTCCTTTTATGTTAAAAACCTAGCTGAGTCTAGAGGATCCTGGGAGCGTAGAGGGAAATATTTTTTGGAGGTAGGACTCCATTCTAAATTACCTGCAACCACAGGATCAGTCCTTTATCTATGGAGTGGGGTATACTCTCTACTCTCTCTCCTGACTTTACAAATGGGACAGTACTCTCTACTCTCCCCACTGCCTTTACAAACCCCCATTTCACAGAAACGCATGTGTTGGGTTGTTACTCACTTCCCAAAGTATGGTGCTTGTTTATTTTCTCTCTGTAAGCTAGAGGTGGAGAAGCCTCTTCTATTGAGCACCAATGGTAAAAATTGAGGGCTACTGATAAATATATTTTTAAAAATCCTAAAACTTAAGCAAACTAAGTTTAGTTGTTTTAAGGGAGAAAAATGCTAACTGGTTCATTTTAACTGCTTTCTAAACTTAAAGACAGCATTCACTGAATAATAAGTAAATAAATGTCGGAAACAGTAGCTCTATTCCTTATTGTAACTAGTTTAGAGAGAGAATGAAGGAAAGAATTAGAGAAAAGAGAAAGAGATGAAGCAGACAGGTCAGGCAAGCAAGCTGTAATGCAATCTGATCAAGATCTCTCTAGTACAGACACACACACACTTCAAATCCCTAGTTCCTATATCTAGTAAGTCCCTGTGGAGGTCATTCTTGGAAACCACTTTATAAAACAGAAATAAAACTTTATTAACATTTTTCGATATATGCTAGGAAGCTCAAACCTTTGTTTTTGCAGTCATTTCATCTTTTGCCTGCTACATCTGATGACACTAGATGGCAAAATCAGAGAAATCCGATAGAACTGACAGAGGACATTAGTGGCTTCTTTTTAAATAAAAAAAAATTCATTTTTGGGTGAAATTTTAAGTTCTAAACTGTTTCCTTCCCTCTTTCCTCACCCCACACTAGAGAAGGTCATCATTTGACAAAGATAAATAAATATATATAAAACCATATTATGCATACTTCTATGTATCACTTCTTTCTCTAGAGGTAGATAACATTTTCCTTCATAGGTCCTTTGTAGTTGCTTGGAGTATAATATTCAGAATAACTTGGTCATTCACAGTTGTTCTTCAAACAATATTGCTGTTACTGTATACAACATTGTCTTGGTTCTGCTCATTTCACTCTTCATTATTTCATGCAAGTCTTTCTGTGTTTTTCTAAAATCAGCCAACTCATCATTTCTAACAGCACAGTAATATTCCATCACAATAATATACCACAACTTGATTCCCCAACTGATGGACATCACCTCAATTTCCAGTTCTTTCCTACCACAAAGATAGCTACTATAAATATTTTAGAATATGTAGGTCCTTTTCCTTTTTCCCTGATCACCTTGGGAAACAGACCTAATAATGGTATTTCTGGGTCAAAGGGTATTCAGTTTTATAACTCTTTGGTCATAATTCCAGATTGTTCTCTGAAATGATTGAATCAGTTCACAGGTCCATTGACAGTCCAAATTTTCCACATCCCCTCCAACATTTGTTATTTTCCCCTTCTATAATTTTAACCAATGTGATGGGTATAAAATATCTCAAAGTTGTTTTAATTTGTATTTCTCTAATCAATAATGAATTAGAGCATTTTTATATGACTATATATAGTTTTGATTTCTTCACTAAAAAAATACCTGTTAATATCCTTTGACCATTTATCATTTGGGGAATGACTAATATTCTTGTAAATTTGACAGAGTTCTCTATATGCTTGAGATGAGAGCTTTCTCTGAAAAAATATAATGATTCCCTCTCCTCCCCCAATTTTATGCTTTTTTTTCTAATCTTGTCTACATTGGTTTTATTTGTACAAAACTTTTAAAATGTAATCAAAATTATCCAATTTGTGTCTCACAATGCTCCTTATTGTTCATATTATTCATAAAGTCTTCTACCCATAAGTCTTATAGGTAATACATTCCATGTTCTTCTATTTTTTTGATATCTATTTTAACCTTATCTTGTTAAATGGTGTAAGATATTCTCTATACCTAGTTTCTGCCATACTACTTTTCAGTTTTCCCCACAATTTCTAACAGATAGTGAATTCTTGTCCTAAAAGCTTAAATCCACATTTGTGGGAGGCCATTTTTGGAGCAAGGAGGCGTTCAGGGAGAGATATCTCTGAGTACAATTCACCTTGACTTTTCTATACAGAAAGAAATAATAAAAGAAAATGCTTACCTTATTCTTATTGGCTTCACCAAGGAGATACAGTAATACAGGGGCATACAGAAAAATGAGCTAACTTCATTAAGAAACCTACTTTAACAAGATACAGGTGATCTGTAGTATGAACAATTAAAGCTGGATATCAATGCTATATAGTGCAGGCAATATCTATATATATAATTTTCTGATCAGAAAGAAATATTTCATCAAACAATACAGGGTATGGGATATTTTTCACAGATAAGCAGTTATCCTTTTTACTTTTCCAGTAAACTTTAGCTGTTGTAATTTTTAAAAACCAAGATAGCATCTTTGGTTTGAAATTAGCCGAACTCTATTTCAGAAGCCTTGATCTTCTTCAAATGAGTGATTATGTGATGGCTTAAATGTTTCCATTGGGTAAAGGAAAAGAAAACCCAGGCAAAATATTTACACATGCAAATGAGATTTTATTATGCAAAATATTCTTTATAGTCAGCTGAGATGAGAGTGAGATACTGCAGGATTCCAAATATGCAGATTTGGATGGTGGTATGATAATTCCCCAGATTTGGTTAATATGGCTGCTCCAAAGATGGCCTCCCAGATTTCTATTTTCATATAAGAAAAGTCCAATCTCTAAAATGCGTTAGAAAAGCTCCTTCATTTGTGGGGATTTTAGGATGGTACTTATTGAGGAGCAAGATGTTAGGTTACCTCCACTTGCAGACATAAAATATGGAAACTTTGAGTGCAATAACTGATTAAGGGAGATGAGAGTATAAAAATGGAAATGTTTGACCAGATTTACTCAAGGCAGTCTAAATGAGGGACATGGAAGAGAGGGAGATCAGTAAGGTTGAAAACTTTAGAAAGGTCAAGGGAATAAATGAACAGAGAAAAGGTCATAAGACTTAGTAACTAAGAGAACAGTGGTAATGTTTTGGAGAACTAGAGACTAGTGGGGCCAGAAACCATATTGAAAAAGCTTACAGTGAGTAAATGGTTAAGAATAGGAGCAGTAAATAGAGATTGCTTGCTCTGGGTGATCTTTTTTTTATTAGCGAGTGGCACCAGTCTATAGTGTGTTCTCTCTCTTTCTCTCCCCCCCCACCATATGGGTATGGATATGAATATAGATATAGCATCTAGGTGGTATAGTGGACAGAGCACTGGGTTTGGAATTAGAAAGACTCATCTTCATAAGTTTAAATCTGACCTCAGACACTTTCAAGCTGTGTGACCACAAGTCACTTGACCCTATTTGCCTCAGTTTCCTCATCTATCTGTAAAATGAGCTAAAGAGGGAAATGACAAACCACTCCAGTATCTTTGCCAAGAAAACCCCAAATGGAATCATGAAGAATCAGACATGATTGAAAATTACTAAACAACATACATACATATATGTGTGTGTTTTTTTTTCTCTGATAGAATGCAGATCTTTGAGGGTAGTGACTTTTCATTTTTGTCTTTTTATCCTCAGTGCTTAGTACAGTAAACTGGCATTTAGAAGGTGTTTAATAAATGTTTATTGATGGCTTCATCTAAGTCAAATGATATGAGCTAATATTTATATAATGTTTTGAGGTCTGCAAAGCACTTAATATGAATTATTTCAGCTTATCCCTGCAGATAACCATTCAATATACTACGGATTATTTTTTGCCTTGTTAAGATGAGGAAGCTGAGGCTTAGATAGATTAATTTACTTGTCCATCTCCACTCATATGATAAGTGTCAAAGCAGAATAAATAATTTGAACCTAGGTCTTCCCAACTCCAAGTTCACTGAATATCCCAGTCAGCAGCTATAAACCATTTCATCTTCCCTTCAATCATCATCCTCATCATCCTCCCTCCACTTTGGAGCTTTCCTTTATGTGCTGTAGAGCCTCTTTAAAATGTAAGCTTTGTGAGGACAGGCTGTCTTGCTTGCTTATGTTTGTATCCCCAAAGCTTAGCACAGTGCCTGGCATGTGTAAGTACTTATGCTTCTTCATTCTATATATTTATCTATCAGTCTGTCTTTCTAATACCTATCTTTCTGCTACACCACACTGCTTGACTAATCAAAATATTGAACAGCACAGGGCCATCCAAGGATACTTCCCAGAAGCATTCCACTAAAGGACCCCTTTCATGCTGTCATTAATCCTTAAATGACTCCTCTTTGAGTTTGCTCATTCATCTGTCCCACATTTCACTATCTTGTATACAGAAATATAGCACACAACATGTTGTCAAATATTTTGGTGAAGTCCAAGTATACTAAGGCTAACAATTCTGTTAAGAAGGGAAATGTTAGTCAGATATAACCTGTTTTGATTAATCCAAGGTTTTTTAAAAAAAACTTTTAGAGTGGGGAATAAAGTGACTTCTTCATAACCTGTTGAACTAAAAAGGTTACATCTTTGTCTTCTCTACTTCCTCTTGCACTAATGCTTACTCTCTCACCACCAAATAACATTTTCTGCCTTGTACCCATTCTCTATAACTTCTCCTGCCAAAGTTCATTCTGTTATCAGCTATTCCTTTTATCCCAACCTCCTAGTCATAGCCCCAGAATGAAGCACACCTACCATAGAAATTCTGGAAAATTCAACTGAAGATGGGGAAAATCTAAGGCTTGACCACTATTTAGGATTGAGGTGGGATGAACATATAGAAATTGAGGACAGTGAAGAACTAGAAGGCCAAGGAGTTCAAAGTGGGTAAGGGTTGCTTCAGAGGAGAAATCTGTAAGCTAGCTAGTGAATATATCAGAAGAAAGGAGAATGAGTCAGAGATCCATAGATGACAGATACCAACAAGCCCCTGGATAGAATGGAATGAACTTTACTACCATTTGACAACTTTCTTCTATCAGTTCTATACTTCCCTTCTTCCTCATTTCTAATCTCCCTTTCTTTCTTTTTACCTCTAATCTCTTCTTCCTCACTTGTATCTTCTTCACTGCTACATTCTCTCCTCTTGGTTTTATCTTCCTTTTGCCAACAGCTTCAGAGATGCACTTATTCTTTCCTTTTCTGCCACTTTTACAGTGACATCACATATTGCCTCCAGTTGATTGTGTAGAAAAGAATTGCTAGGAGAGACTGTGGAGGTGTTTTCTTTAGAAATCTTTAAGGTTAAGAGAATTTCTTTCTGAATCCAGCAATTTAAAATGGGTCCCTATATTAGCAACCACACTGGCATACCCAGGATGGCTGCTAGCCCAGGTTCTTAGATCTGCTTTCTAGGAAAGAAAGCTCTTTAAAGAGTCAACGATCTTTTTAGGTTATATTCACTAGCTCAGGGAAAAGTCAGCACCTTGAACTTCAGAGAGAAAAATACAGAGAAAATATAAGCAGAGAAATACAGACCAAGAGACAGAACTCTGTCTGAATCAACTATACACTTTACACATATCCCTACATTGAGAGAGCCTTTACAATTGAACAGTCAGAGAGCTCTGAACATATGGCCACTCAGAATCTCGACCAGGGAATCACAAGTCCCTTCTCATAACCGAGCCCCCAAAGCAAAACAACTCAGAGTATATATACGGTTCTCAGAGACAGAAGGTATCACAACCCTCCTGACTCAGTGCCTAATAAGAAATTAGCAAAGGCCTTCCTACAAGCAAACCTCGCCTAAGCAAGCTTCCCTAAATGGGCTCCACTTGAGGCCTATTAATGGGTGGGGAAGATCTTATATCCCATTAACATTACAGTCCCTAATTGAGGTCAGATAAACCTGACAAATTCTAGAAGTCCTATAATACTCCAATGATTCTAGAAGTTTAAGACATTCCATTGAATCATTACTAGGCCCATACCTGAAATATTTCTAGTCTAGTTATTTTGATAATTGAATTTTAATATAATTGGTTTCTTACATATTTGTTTTATGCATTTGAAAATATTATTCTGATGAGTCTATTAGCTTTACTAGGTTGTCATTGGGGTCCAAGATACGAAAATAGATTAAGAACCCCTGAACTATGTAATATAACATATCTTTTCTTTAAGATTATTCTGAGATTATAAGACATATATCCTTGAGATATAGTCAAATCAGAAGTGACTATTTGGATCTCCACTTTCATATTCAACTTTAACTTAATTTCAATTTAGCATGCTTTTATTAAATGCCTACTGTGTGATCGTCACCTGGAAATATAAATCAGAGTACAGACAGTTTGAGAATATCTGTTCTGTCCCTATGTAATAATAGTCCTGTACTCTTCTTTACTTTTTAAAGTAAAATTTGGCATGGAAAATTATTATTCTAAACCTAGTGCTTAATTCAAGAAAGCAGCAAACCAATGCAAACCTTTTGGTGCACAAGCACCTATGTATTATCTATCCTACTTCTGCTTTCAACTCCAATAAACATTACTGGAATTATTGGGCTGTATGGGGTTCTTATGATAAATTAGTGAGGGATATCATAAATAAAATATTAACAATATTATGTATATTGTTATATTATAAATGTTAATATGGAGATCTGGAGAGGCAGATAAGAATCCATTTGAGGATCCTCAAAAATCACATATTAAGTACTATTGTTCTAAATGTTTCCTACTTTAGCATTTCATGATGATATTGTTACATTAATTAGGGGGAAATCGATTATTTAATCATGGGCCTGGGGCCTGGAGGGGATGAGGAGGAGGCCCCTGCCTCTGGCCACCCTCATATTAATTTCCAATATAGAGTATGTTGAACTACACGTCATCTGTGCATATCTATGCATGGGGTGGGGGGAGCAGGGAGGGCAGAGTCAAGATGGTGGAGTAGAAACAGGACTTCCTCTGGGTTCCAGCTTCCACCTCCTCCAATTCATGTAAAAGGTGACTCTGAACAAACTTTGGAGCTGCAGAACCCACAAAATGACACAGAGAAGCTAACTTCCCACTGAAGACAGCCCGGCAGGCTGGCAGGAAGTGGCCAGCCCAGTGCTCTGGGAGCCGACCCCAGCCCCACTCAAGTTAGAGGTTTTAGCCTCAGGGAGCGCCTGACCAGCCTCTGGCTGGAGGGACTTCAGATCACCAGCAGCTGGGGTGGTTTCCAGAATTATCAACCCAAAGATGCCAAGGACAAAGTGAGAGGTCAGTGCAGTATGAACTCTGGGACCTGGGAATTCAGGAGTGTGGTCCAGCCTTTGCCCCTGCAGTGAGAAGTGGCTGAGGCACCTCGGCAGTGCAGCCACTGTCTCTTGGCTGCTTCAGCTCCTGGTCTGCAGTTTGTAGGGGGACCAAGCAACCAGTCTGAGGGGTAATCACTCTTGCTTTAACCTGCTTGGATCTGGATTGCTGTCTAGGGTGCAGGTCCTGGGGTGCGTGACCAGCTTGCCAGATCATGTGGAGGCTTCAGAGAGGGTACCCAACCAATATCTGTGGCAGCTGTGAAAACCCCAGCAATTTGGGACAAAGCTCCCCTCTCTGGTAGCAGAGTTCTACTGTGGCAAAAAGCCCAAAAGTCAAATAATTGAGTTAGCAACATGAGCAAGCAAAGCAAACAGAGCAATCCAACTTTACACTCCTATTTTGGGAACAAAAAGGATCAAAGCATGGAACAGGAGGAAGACAGTGAAGTCAGAACTCCTGCACCAAAAGCTTCCAAGAAAAATATGAGTTGGTTACAGGCCATAGAGGAGCTTAAAAAGGATTTTGAAAATCAAATAAGAGAAGTGGAGGAAAAATTGGGAAGAGAAATGAGAATGATGCAAGAAAATTATGAAATGAGAGTCGACAACCTGACTGAAGAAAGTACACCTTAAAAAATAGACTAACTCAAATGGCAAAAGAGGCTCAAAAAGGCAATGAGGAGAAGAATGCCTTAAAAAGCTGAATTTGCCAGATGGAAAAAGAATATCAAAAGCTCACTGAAGAGAATCATTTCTTCAGAATTAGATTGGAGCAAATGGAAGCAAGTGACTTTATGAGAAATCAAGATACTATTAAACAGATCCAAACAAATGAAAAAATAGAAAGCAATGTGAAATATCTCATTGGAAAAACCACTGACCTGGAAAATAGATCCAGGAAAGATAATTTAAAAATTATTGGACTACCTGAAAGCCATGATCAAAAAAAGAACCTAGAAATAATCCTTCAAGAAATTCTCAAGGAAAATTGCCCTGATGTTTTAGAACCAGAGGGCAAAATAGAGGTTGAAAGAGTCCACTGATTCTCTCCTGAAAAAGATTCCAAAAAGAAATCTCCTAGGAATGTTATAGCCAGGTTCCAGTGTTTCCAGATCAAGGAGAAAATATTACAAGCAGCCAGGAAGAAACAATTTGAACATTGTGGAAACACAATCAGGATAACTCAGGAATTTGCAGCTTCTACATTGAGGGATTGAAGGGCTTGGAATATGATATTCTGGAAGTCAAAGGAGCTGGGATTAACTGAGTATTATGTTCCAGGGGAAAATAAGGTCATTCAGGAATAGAGGACTTTCAAGCATTCTTGATAAAAAAAAAAACAGAGTTGAATAGAAATTTTGACATTTAGATATATGAAGCAAGAGAAGCTTGGGAAGGTAAACAGGGAAAAGAAATCATAAGGAACTTATCAAAGTTGAACTACTTATATTCCTACATGGAAAAATGATAATTGTAACTTAATGCAACTTTTCTCAGTACAAGAATAATTGAAGGGAATAGAAATGTATATACATATATATGTGTGTGTATGTATATGTATACATACACATATATGTCTATATAGGAGGGTATATGGGCATATGAATATATATGTGAGTGTGTGTATATATATATGTATATATATATATATATATATATATCTACAAGTATACATAGAGGGCACAGGACCAATTGAATAGGAAGGGATGATGCTTAAAAAGTGAAATTAAGAGGTGAGAGAGGAATATAATGAGAGGAGATGGGGAGAGACAGAATGGGGTAAACTATCTCATATAGAAGAGGCAATGGAAAATTGTTACAATGGAGGGGAAGAACAGGAAGGCAAAAAGGAATGGGTCAACCTTATTCTCATTGAATTTGGCTTAGGGAGGGAATGACATACACACTAAATAGGGTATCTTACCCTACAGGAGAGTAGGGGGGAAGGGGATGAGAGGGGGGATGATGGAGGGGAGGGAAGGTTGCAGGGGAGGGAAATTGGAAGCACCCACTTTTGAAAAGAGACAGGATCAAAGTAGAGAATAGAACAAGTGGGGTGTGGGATAGGATGGAGAGAAATATAGGCAGTCTATAATATAATATACCCACCATGGAAATATTTTACATAGCTACACATGTACAACTTATATTGAATTGCTTATCTTCCCAGCGAGGGTGGGTGATGAGGGAGGAAGGGAAAGAATCTGGAATCCAAAGTTTTAAAATCAAATGTTTAAATATATATGTATATATATATATATATTATTATTGTTTTACATGTAACTGGTAAATGAGATATACAGGCATTGGGGCATAGAGATCCACTGTGCCCTACTGGAAAGTCGAAGGGGGAATGGGGAGAGAGATATGGGAGAGAGCAGATTGGGGGAGGGGATATTCAGTGGAAACACTATTTTGGGGTGGTGGGTAGGGAAAATTGGGGAGAAAATTTGTAACTCAAAATCTTGTGGAAATGAATGATGTAAACTAAAAAATAAAAAAGAGAAAAAAGAAAAATATACAAATGGCATAATACTATAATAATAATAATAATAATAGCTAGCATTTATTTAGAGATTTAAGGTTTGCAAAGTGCCTTATATTTGTTATCTCATTTATTCCTCACAACCACCCTGGGTGGTAGGTAGGTGCTATTATTAAGTAGGTGCTGTTATTAGGCTTCTCTCAAGTCTCAACTAAAATCCCACCTTCTGAAGGAAGTTTTCCCTACTCCCTATTAATTCTAGCACCTTCCTTCTGTTAATTATTTCCTATTTATAATGTACATAGCTTGGTTGTACATATCTGTTTGCTTCTTATCTCCCACGTTAGATCATGAGTTCCTTGGGAGCAGGGACTATCTTTTACCTTTCTTTGTATCTCTGGTGCTTAACCCGGTGCCTGGCACGTAGCAGGAACTTTATTATCTCTTTTCTACTGATGAATAAATCGTTGCCAAGAGATTTGCTTAGGATCACACAGTTAGTTTCTGAGGCAGGGTCCAAACCTTCCCCATTCCAGATGGAACATTCTAACCAGTGCACCACCACGCTGCCTCTATACCATACTTAGTATATATAGACCAAGGTACAAATTGTCCCTTAATCCTGGAGAACTCTTCCTTCTCACTTGCACTTATTGAAATGCCCTGCTCCCTTCAAGGCATAGCCCAAGTACCACTTCCTACATTAAGCTTTTCCTTCAATCCCCCCTTCCCAATGTATTTATTACTCCTCTTTGCCCTAGCTCCCTCCATCAGAATCACTTTTTATAATTTGATCTCCATGTGTGTTGTTTCCCCTTAGCAGTGATAAGAGAGAACTTGAGAGTAGCAACAGTTTCATTTTTGTCTTTGAATTCCCAGCACAGTATCTGCTACATAGTAGACGTTTGTTGCACTGAATTGACCTGAGTTGATCATGACTGTGGAAATAAACCCCTTAAGGAAATCAAGAAGCCAGGCCTTACGTTAAACTTTGGAATTCATTCAAACCTGGGATTTTGTAGCAGCCTCCCTCACCAAGATGATGAGTCAGAACCAGAGCCTCCCCCTCAGAGTAAACCTTGAATTTTTTTCCTGGAAACTTGATTTCCAGAAACTGATACCGAGAGCAGAACAGCTGATCTTAATTGTCCAGTGACTTAAGCCAAAGTCAAAAGAGTGAGTCTCAAATAACTGTTTTGGGGAATGGGGGAAGGGAGGAAAGGGACATGTAATTAGTTCAATGTATAAATACAATTTCCCAAACTAATTTACTTTTTTTCTCCTTTAAAAAAAGTTTTATTGATGTATTTTATTTTCATATTACATACATTACAGATTACTCCCCTTCTGTGAGTTCTTTTATAACAAAGTAAAAACAGTTAAATAAAACTAATAATACAGTGACCTCATCAGAAAGTGCATCCAATATTCCACATCTGTAGCATATGCTTACTTCTATATAAAATTAACATAAATCTATTTTCTTTCCCTTTCAACCCCACCCCATTAGACAAAAAGGAGAGAACAACAAATATTCATAATCAAGCAAAACAAATTCCCTCAATGACTGCATACAAGTATGTGTATATTATATATATATATATATATATATATATATATATATACTATGTGTATATATGCATGTGTCATGCTGCACCCTGTATCCTGCCCTCTCTGTCATGGATAGCATGTTTTATCATTGTTCCCTAGGAATCATGAGTAGTAATTGTAATGATCATAGTCCTTACAGCTTTCGAAGTTTTTATTTTTTATAGTGTTATTGTTGTCATTGTATAAATTATTTTCCTGGCTCTTCTACTTTCATTCTTCATCCATTTATATAGTCCTCAAAACTATTAATTTTTCAAATATGATATTATAGTATAAATTGTTCTTCTGGTTCTGCTTCCCTTTGCATCAATTCATATGTCATTCCATGTCTTTTTGAATTCTTCATTTCTAATAGCAAAACAGTAATTCCTCACATTTATATTTCACAACTTATTCAGTTATTCTCAAATGATGGGCAACACCTTTCAGTTGGGTTGGGTTGTTTTTGTTGGACACTACACAGCTATGAAACCTCCTATAAACTTTTTACACATAAAAGATATTTTCTTCTTTTTAAAAACCTCTTTTGAGTAAAGACATAATAGTGTTTAGCTGGATCAAAAAGCATGAACCATTTAGTAACTTTTTGTGTATGATTCCAAATTGCTTTCCAGAATGGTTGTACCTATTCACAGGTCTACCAACAGTGAATCAAGGTGACTGTTTCCATATAACTCCTCCAGCATTTATCATTGTCCCTTTTTGTTGTCTTTGCCCTCTGATATGTATGAAGTAGAATCCCAAAATTGCTTTTACATTACTCTCATTAGTAGTGATTTGGAGCATTTTTTTTTCTTTTTTTTTTTTGTAGGGGGGAAGATAGGGCAATTGGGGTTAAGTGACTTGCCCAAGGTCACATGGCTAATAAGTGTTAAGTGTCTGAGGCCGAATTTGAACTCAGGTCCTCCTGACTCCAGAGCCGGTGCTGTATTCACTGCGCCACCTAGCTGCCTCAAGCATTTTTTTTTTTTTTAATATGGCTATAGATTCTCCAGTTTCTTCCACTGAGAGCAGTCCATTATAGCTCCATTCCAATGTATTCTTTCCAATATCAATCACCAGTTATTTCTTCAGTATCTTTGGTACCAGTTATGGCACCTCACTTAGTCTGTTAACCTCAATTAGCTTTAACAAACAACTTGGTTTGATTTTAGATAACATAGGGTATGCTAGTTCTGGCAGAGTTTTTAGGACTTAGTTACTTTTTTACTACTAGGAGGCTTTGGAGAGATAAGATGGAACTCAAAGCTTTTCTTAATGATCTTCATTCATTTCTTTGGCTACCATGTCACACATGTTGACTTGATACTGAGCTTTTGGCTCCCCAGAACCTCATATCTTTATCAAATTAACCATTGTCTAGCCATGCCTCATGAATTAAAAAACAAAATTCATGTATATGACTTTACATTTATTCCTATTGAATTTCATCTTTATTATATTCAACCCATTGTTATTCTATTATTCTAGCAGCCAAGGGTGGGGAACCTGTTTCCTCCAGGCCACATGTGGCCTTCTAAGCCCCCACATGCAGACCTTTCACTGAATCCAAACTTCACAGAACAAATCCCCTTACTAAAAGAATTTGTTTTGTAAAAAGTTGGACTTAGTCAAAAGGTCACACCCAAGGACCTAGAAGGCCACATGTGACCTCCAGGCCAAAGGTTCCCACCCCTATTGAGCCTGTTGAGATCTTGGGGGGGGAGAAGAGGGGATCTTGACCTTGTCATGCCACAGATAAAGATCCTAGTTACTCTTAGCAGATCTAAGAGCGTTTTATTAGGTTCTGTTGCTTTTAAATAAGCAGCTAGGTGGCACAGTGGATAGTTCTGGGTCTGGAGTCAGAAAGACTCCTCTTCCTGAATTTGCATTTGGTCTCTGACATTTACTAGACCTGTGACCCTGGGCAAGTCACTTAACCATATTTGTTTCAGTTTTCTCATCAGTAAAATTAGCTGGAGAAGGAAAAGGCAAACTACTTCAGTATCTTTACCCAGAAAGCTCCCAAAAGAGGTCATAAAAGTTGGACACAACTGAACAAACACCATTTCAGGTTGGATTTTTAGTCGAGGAAGTAATTTGTAGTTAATGTTGTTTGATGGAGTCCTTTGATATATAAAAGTTATGTCATTCATAGGTATTGCACTAGCAACAAGCACTCTGCTTCTCTATGTGGAAAACAAGGGTGCCTAAGATCTTGACTATATCATTGGATAATTTTATGCCTACTTTATAATGTGGGCACCAGCTGCGTGTATCATATTACTGTGGTTCAGCATCAGTTAAATCTAAAATGGATAGTAGTCATATGCTTCCATCTAAAAACAAATTATGCCCAAGTGAGAGATATTTTGTCATCCGAATTTTTAATCATTTTCCAGTGAAAATCACCTGAAAAACTTTTAAATTGAAATCTTTAAGTTTTTATATTTTTACCTTATACTAAATTCACTGTATGCTTTACTCTTAAGTTATACAGACATGATTTAAGTCTTGTGTCTGATGAGAAATGTAACTTTGGACATCAAAATGATATTATGTAGCTTTACAAAACCTATTCATGTCCTTAAAGAGAGAAAGACGTGGCACTGAGAGAAAACATTTGTAATGAGATAGATCTTAGACAATATTTACATCTATTCTAAAAAATTAAAAGTTTGAATGGATTTTTGCTTTATCAAATTAATTGGGTGGGGGGAGGGAATGAGTAGTCTATAGCCCTGATGTCAGGTAAAAGATGATGTGAATAAATGATCCAACAAAAACAAGATACTCTACATGATGCCAGGGCAATACTACATGATGCCAGATTAGAATTCATAACAGTTGTCAGCAGAGTCCTCTCTGTCTCACTCTTTTCTCCCCACAGTGAGGATTATCCCAGGTCCCCCAAGGCTAGAGTCTCACCAGGTCAGAGTTGACCTCTCACCCAGAAATTGTTTTTGTCTCCAAATGCTGGCTGGATACACTATCTGTCTTAGTGTCATTTGGACAATTCTCAAAAACATTCTTCATAACTTGGGATAAAAATAAAATACAATACAGTATAATACTATACAACAAAATACTATGTTGTTTAGTTGATTAATCACATGTGACTCTTCATGACCCCATTTGGGATTTTCTTGGCAGAGATTCTGGAGTGCTTTGCCATTTCTTTCTCCAGTTCATTTTACAGATGAGGAAACTGAGGCAAACAGGATTAAGTGACTTGTCCAGGATCATATAGCTAGTATATGTCACATTTGAACTCAGATTTTCCTGATTCCAAGCCAGGCACTCTATCCACATATAGGCAGGCACTGTGCTAAGCACTAGGGATACAATTAAGAAAAGATAGTACCTACCCTCAAGGAGCTTACAATCTAATGGGGAAGAAGCACAAAAAGAAGCAAAAAGCTTTGGTAAGTGCAACAAGTCTGTAAAACTAAAGCACAGTTTCTGGCATTTTACAGTTTTCAAAGTTCTTTCACATATATCCACATCTTGATCTTATAACTTAGTAGGTGGGTGTGATGTAATGTAATGCCAAGCAAAGGCAACTTCCCAAGGTTCAGAATACCAGCATAAGTGCTCTCCATTTTATTCAGTGACCAACCAAGAACAGAGAAGATTAAAACATGACATCATTCAAAATACAGCATTTACTAAGTATGATTAAATAATCTCCAAGTACTACGCCACCTCAGGACCTTACATTCATTCAATCAATTACAAAGTCCCTGTTCTAAATACTACTCCACCCCTAGGCTGTACCTTCATTTAGTCCATCACAAAGCCCCTCTTCTCAAATGGAGATTAGTTTCCAATCATAAGTAAAGTACATTCATTTGTTCAAACATAGAACACAAATAGGTCAAAAGTTCCCCACCCCTGGATCACAATTGAATCTACCCCAGAGTTACAACAAGTCTAAGCACAGCACTTAATACACAAATGGAGGTCTTTTCTTCATCTTGACATGAGGCAAGTTCTCAGCAATCTTTGTTCCTGGGGAGATAAAGGCCACAAGATACATTGCCAGTCTCTTCATTAATTCATCCTCTGTCTACAGAACAGTCTTAGGACCCCTGAAAACACTAGCAAAACCCTCTTCCAGGATTTCTGTAAACATACAACAAGAAAATCCTTCTTCAGGGCTTCGGAACCAACAGCAAGGTTTCAAGACTTGTGCAACAACAGCACTGTCCTTCACCAGTGGACAGTATTCACTCTCTGTCTGCAGAACAGTCTCAAGAGCTCTGAACCAACAGAAAGGTTCCCAGACTTCTGCAACAACAGCACTGTCCTTCGCCAGTGGACAAATCTGGCAAAACGACATCAAAACAGACAAAGTACTAGCATAACAGCCATGTCTCCTCAGTTCTTGGCAACTCTGGGTGGCAGCTCTCAAAAGTCCTGGGCAATTCAAAGTGGCCCTCAGCAATCCTCCCAGTCTCTCTCTGCCTCCAAAAGGGTGCTGTTTCCAAAAAAGTTCTTCTGCCTCTCTCGTGTCTCTCCAAATCTACTTCACCAGCTCCTCCCAGTTCAGCACTCTCTTTTTACGTCAACAAGTCCATCCCACAAGTGGGATTAACAAGCTCTGGGTTTTAACACCAAAAAAAACAAGCCAATACAGGGGAATCTTTAAATGCCCTTACTATTACAGTGGGTGGGACTTGGAATATGATTCAGTGTTTCCTACATTCACAGTTGTACTTAATCCAGTGGATCACAGGATCAAAGAGCTAGAAGGGACTTCAAGAAACCATCTAATCCAATCTTCTCATTTTACAGATGAGGAAACTGAGGTCAAAGGGGGTTAAATAACCTGACCAAGGTCATATAAGTAATACACATCAAAAGTAAGATTTGAGCCTACATCCTCTAATTGTATAACCAGGGATCTTTCCCAAAGACTCCTCTTCCTGAGTTCATATCTGACCTCAGATACTTACTTTGTGACTCTGAACAAGTAAGTCATTTAACCCTGTTTTCCTGAGTTTCCTTATCTATAAAATGAGCTGGAGAAGGAAATGGCAAAGCACTCCAGTATCATTGCTAAGAAAACTTTAAATGAGGTGAGGAAGAGTCAGAAACAACTGAGACAGGTGAACAACCACAATACTCTGGCTCCAGCATACTTGTCTAGCTTTATCACATACTATCCCCCTTTAGATACTCTATGCTGTAGCCCAGTGCTTCTTAAACTATGGGTCATGACCCCATATAGGCTCACAAAAAATTTGGCAACAGTAGGTTTCGGAATGCACAATGATAAAAAATTAATTCAAAATCAACTGCGTAATGAATCCCCTGCCAAAACCCCAAAAGGGGTCTCTAGTGGAAAAAGTTTAAGAAGCCCTGACTTGTTCTAGTCAACTATACTATGATTCATATATGCCATCCCCCAAAGCTTGAAATAGACTTCTTCCATTGCCATGTGTTGAATTATCCATTAGAAGTCAAATTCAAATGTTACTCTCTCCATGTAATCACCCTCTCTTCTACCTCTCCATTCCCCCCAAAGTGAAATTACATCTTCTGCCTCAAATTTCTCATAGCTTTTTTTTTTCTGGACTTCTCTTTTGACTCTATGATGGTATATATTATATCATATGGCTCTTTGCTGTCCTGAACTATATTGTTTTCTTTGTCACCAGTATTTGCATCTAATAAATATTCAATAAATATTTATTAAATTGGCCTAAAAAGCAGCAAGGACAATTGCCTTGAGTCAGATATTTCCCTTTACTGAAGCTTTGGAGGTAGATGCTGAAGAAAAACTCAGGTAAGCAACATATTTCTTTAGAAGAGAGTTATTCTGGGGCAGCCAGGTGGCTCAGTGAATAAGAGCACCAGCTCCGGTGTTGGGATGACCTGGGGATCAAATCTGGGCTCAGATACTCAGCACCACACCCAGAAATAACTGGCCATGTAACCTTGAGCTAAACTTAACCCCAATTGCTTAAAAAAAAAGAGAGAGAGTTATTCTTATGGGGCGGCTAGGCGGAGCAGTGAATAGAGCACTGACCCTGGAGTCAGGAAGATCTGAGTTAAAATCAGACACCTAATGCTTACTAGCTGTGTGACCTTGGGCAAGTCACTTAACCTCAATTGCCCTGCCTTCCCCCCTCCAAAAAGAAAAGAAAAAAGAAGAGAAGCGCGCCCCCCACCTTACCCCCACCCCAATCCATGGTCAGCTTGAACTGGTGACCCTGCTTAACAACCCAGTTGTTATGGGACCGTTTTTCTCAACCACTAATGAATGGCATGTAAGACCAAGAGATCTTCCAGATACAGGTAAATATGCTCAAGGGACAGGCACTAAGCTGAGGGAATCAGATAAAGGGGATCCTGGCATGTGACAACCTGGAGAGATTCATTCAGGATCCTCAGAGCCCAGGGAGAGGCTGACAATCACATTCCAATCTATTCATCCATTTTTTCCAAATGAAAGAGGATTGACCTTAAAGACAACACTGGGATATAAAAGGGGAGGGGAGTCTCTGGGAGAAATGATCTCTGACTCAGAAATGGCAAACCAGGAGACATTCATAAGTAGGGTGGATTCAGCATCTTAAGAAAAGGCAGCCACGCACAATCAAAGAGCTGTAGAAATGAGCACTGGTTTCTGAATGTTTGGGATGGGGGCAAAAACTGCAGAGAAATGAGTCCTATCATGCTGTTTTCTGGGCTGAAAAACTGATAGAAACTAGAGAACTTAACAGGTTCCAATATTACGGGGCCTACTTTTTGAGCAAAAGTCAGGAGGAGCCTCTAAATCGAGTCCTTAACCTTTCTGTGTGTCGTGGACCTCCCCCCCCTCCCCTTTGTCAGTCTGGTGAAGTATATGGATCCTCTTTTAGAAAATATTACATTTTATTTTATTTTCACCAAGACCTTTCTTCTTTTCCTTTCAACCCTCCTTCCCCCATTAAAAAAGCAAGAAAAACAATATGAAACAACCTATATTGTTAAATAAAACAAATACCTGCTTTGACCATACCCCCAAAATCTCTCAATTCACACTGTTATTCATCCTTGGGGGGAGGGACTCTGCCTTTTGCCTCTTTTTTTTGGGGGGGGGGAGGTCTCCTCAATGCTTAGTAGAGTGCCCGGCACATAGTAGGTGTGTAATAATTGTTTATTGATATTGACTCTATCACCTTTCTCTCAGGAGGCCAGTAGCCAATTTTATTATGAGTCTTTGAGAATGATTCTTTTCAGAATCATGTCTTTAAACAATTGAAGGGAACGCTAAATTTCAGTTATAGGTTGGTGTTAAAAAAAAAAGATGTAATTTTTCCCCTATCCAAGTTCACAGACCTTTGAAATCTACCCATGGATGCTTGGGTGCCCTGTTTAATGGCGGATACCCTAACCTCCTTTTATGCCTGCTCCCAACAAGCCTGGATACTTTGCATTTGAATACTGGAGGGTCTTTCTGCACTCAGAGTCCACAGTGCTGTGGGGAGACTAAAACAAAGAAAAGAGGTGAACTTTATAAACATAGCTCAGTTTCAAGCCCTAGGAAAGAGAAAGCAGCTGACTACATTTCCCAGCAGGCCCATCGGGAGGGCGGACGTAAGAAAGAGGGAGGGGGAAATGAAGGGCTGTGATTGGGCGTGAGGTAGCCTGGGGGAGGAGCAGGGGCGGGGCTCACTAGCTCTTCAAGAAGAAGCTGGCGCGATCTCTCAGGGAGATCTGCTGGCTGTGTAGGAGAGGCTTCATTTTCACTTCTCTCCGAATCCTTTCCTCCACCCGGTTGGGACGAGGTGTTGACAGTCATGAGACCCGGCGAGGAGCTGCCTGGAGAGGGTACCGGGGCCGTCCCGGAGCTGGAGCTGCTGAAGCGCCGTGCCGCTGAGTGCATCGACAAGGCCGCCGAGCGGCTGGGGGCCCTGAGCCGAGAGATCTGGAGTGAGCCAGAGCTCGCCTACCAGGAGTACCGGGCCCACGGCGCCCTGACCCGCTTCTTCGAGCAGGAGCCGTCAGCCACCTTGTGGACCGTGCAGCCGCACTACAAGCTGGACACGGCCTTCAGGGCAGAATGGCAGTCCCCGGACCAGGGGTCTGGCCGCCCCGCGCCGCTGCAGCTGGGCTTTCTCTGCGAGTATGACGCGCTGCCGGGCATCGGGCACGCCTGCGGCCACAACCTGATCGCCGAGGTGGGCGCAGCGGCTGCCCTGGGTCTGAAGGGGGCGCTGGAGAGCCACCCGAGCTGTCCGCCGGTGAAGGTGAGACCGGGTCTGGGCTGAGGGCGGCAAGCTCTGCGGATATTATCCCACTCCAGTCCCCGTACACAGGCCTCCCTCCTCCTCCCGCCCCCCTCCGCACCTCTCACCACCGTGATCTCCCTGGTGAGAGTAGGGGGAGAGCGGGTCTCCAGTCTCTCTCCTAACCCGGAGATGGCGGACTGACGGTCACTGCATTCCAGGCCTAACAGTGCATTGTTCCACTTAGACCTGTCTCCGTCACCTGTTATTTTTCTAAATCTTAGAAGGCAGATCCCATACCAGATAATGTCGATATAAATAGTTAATTAAGACTCAGTCAGATAACTGTTTTGGATAGATTGCACCTAAATACTCCCTATATAATAGCAGGGCTTTGAGCGGGGCTGTAACTAGGGCAGGGTGCTCAGAGCTTTGACCCAGGGTGGAGAATTTAGAGGGTGCTGGCAGCACCTGCAGCCTTTTAGTAACATAGAAACAACAAAGCTTAACGCCTAGTTAGCCAGAATAGTAAGTTTAAATGGGAAACTACAAGATGGTGGGCTGGGGTTAGCTGCTAGTGAGTGCTTCTGCCGTTAATGGTTCAGGTGGGTGGTATCCTTCCTGATCCCCTCAACTGAAGGCTCACTTCATGTCCTTTGACTTAGGCTTGGTGTGTGGGACTCTTTCCACCAGGTATGAATTCTTAGTTATGGTTTATCTTGGGACCCAAAAACTTTGTATCACCTAATATTTTGAATAACTGAGGATGGTGGGGTGGGAGCTCTAAAGACATTGTTTTTTATATGTACTTGTTTGCTTTGGTGTAGGGGTGGGGAGAAATAATTGATAATAAGGACTGTAGAAGGGAGGAAAGTAAAGGAGAATAAATGGACAAACAGGGATGCTGTATTTTGAAAAGAGATCTACAGTGGCTACAAAACCTCTAGGGGTAACCCTTTGTGGCTGCTGTTGATCTTTCTGGACATCTTTTATATTTAAATACTGGAGAGATTTTTTTTCCCTTTATACTTTATAATCCTCATAGAACTATTGTTTCTGTAATAATAGGGAATCATTTTAAATGTAGTTCACTTCAAGGTTTAAGTTTTAAAAAAAATATTTGCCTTCGTGGATTGAAAAAACCTTGACATTTTAAACTGAAAAATTTTAGTTGGGTTTGAGAAAATTTCATTAAAAGAGTCTATTTTACTTAGTATATGTTATTCTCCACTTTGGGGCTAAAAATTGAATCCAGCCTTGCTTTGCTTAAAGAGAATGTGAAAGCATTTTATTTTATTTTTAAAAGCCATTCTCCCTTGTCTTTTTCCTTTCAGCTCCCTTTAAAAAAATTCTTTGTCCATTTAGGGAACGGTTGGCTGTTCCTGAATGTGGACAACCTCTTTCTTTTCTCCCTTTATTAATACAAGGAACAAAAAACTAGTCTGTCAATTAGGTATATTAGAAGTTCTGAGATTAGCAGGGGGAACATAACAAACATTTATTAAGCTTTTACTATATGCCAGGTGCTAAGAGTTGGGGATACAAAGAATGGCAAAAACATTGTCCTTCCTCTGAAAGAGATTTCATTTTATAGGGAAGACATTATACAAATAATCTGTACAAGATGTAAATGGAAGGTAATTTCTAAGGGAAAACTGGGAGGGGGGTGGGGTGGAAAGGGTCCTAGTTTACTAGAAAAGGTATCCTGCTGAAGATGAGATTTGAAGTCTTAAAGGAAGCCAAGGATTTGGAAGAGGAGGAAGTGAGAAGGGAGAGCATCCCAGGCATGGGGGATAGCCAATACAAATGCATTAGGAAAAGAGAAGGAGGTAGGAGTTCAGGAAGATTATCAATTGGACATGGTTGAGCAGTGGGACCTCAACCCAGATGTTCAAAGGACAGTTGGTAAGGTGGGATTGGAGCTCAGGAGAAGAGAGTAGGACATATAGGTCTGCTAAGTAGGAGAGTTGAACCCAAGGGAGCTTATGGTCCTTAGAGGGCTAAGAGGTAATAATGATCATTTTAAAGAGGAGGTACACAATCCTATTTGAATAATTTATAGGAACCATATAGTTCTCAAACAGAATTGTCAATTGTCACCTTTAGAACAATTAATGTCATTTCTCTTACAGGGTAGGGCTTATACATATATTTCAACTTAATTCATTGCATTTGCTTTTTGAGGGTAGAAATCTTGTCATTTTTTTATCTTTGTATCCCCAGGTACCTAATAAATGTTTGTTGAATTGAATGATTTTAGAACTTAAGGAGCCCCATTTTTCAATGGCATTTTTTTCTGATTGTTTAAAATTGTATGTTTTGAAGAAAGTATTAAATATTAAAGTAAAATGTTTATTCTGTAAAGTTCTTTTTTGTTTAATTAGGTGTTTGGTGACCAATAAATCTGCCTGGTTGAACTGGTGGAAACGAATTAGTAAGTTTGTGTAATTGGTCATTTCTAACTGTGGTATTTAAGATTGTTTAATGCACTTCTAAAAATAATCTATCTTGAAATTTCTTAATGAGGTAGCAGCATAAGAGTAGAAGTCTTGATATTTGAATTTTAGTCCCAACATTGCCTTAGGCTTTCTTTGTCCTTTTAGGCAAGTCACGCTACTTCCTGGGCCTCTTTTTCTTTCCCTGTAAAATGGTACTTGTCACCTACCTCACAGGGTTGTTGTGAGGATTAACTAATAATTATAAAGCTCTTTTCAGATAATTTGCTTATTAATACTAAACTACAAAAATGTCTCTGACATATTCTACCTGTGTGACCCTGGACAAGTCAGTTAACCTATTATTACTCTAGGCCAGAGGTGGCAAACTCAAAGGCTGCAAAACCAGTGTGCCCAGTCAGATTAAAATGTAATTAGGAAATGTTTTAACAAAATAAATAAAAATACAACACAACATAAATAATGTTAATCTGCAGTTTTCTAAAGCAACCTGTAACCCTCAGGGATCTTTTCTATTTGAGTTTGATACCTCTGCTCTAGGCAACTTGTCAAGACTATTGAGTTGCTCAGAAGGCACTGACTTGCATTCAGGAAGTTTTCCTCATGCAGAAATTTTCTATACCCATGAAATCCACGGGTCCAGTTCTTGTCCCTACATTTCTAACATTTAGTCAAGAAAAGTTGCAATAAAGATTTTAAAGGCCACCTGAATTACAGAGTACCTTGCACAACCAAATAGTTTTAGTTTTCTTTTCATCATAAGTATTTCAGACAGAAAATTTCTGATATCTCTCATCAAATTGGTATTCATTTGAGCTCTTTTGTATTGCAATGTAAATTAAAGTGAATTTCTAAGTATCAAAGGTCACTCACATTAGTTTTATGTTAGAAGCTAAAGTCTTTTCTGTAGTTTGAAGACATAAACAATTAAATAGATTCTGAATGAATGCATATGAGAATCCTGTATGATATTTGGCGGATAGATATTAGGGCTTTTCTGACCCCTGTGTCTTTTCTAGATCACTGTCCTGGGCACTCCCGCAGAAGAAGATGGAGGTGGCAAAATTGATTTAATTGAAGCTGGAGCTTTTAAAAATCTTCATGCTGTTTTTATGGCTCATCCATCACAAGAAAATGCTGCTTACCTACCTGATGTGGCTGAGCATGAGTAAGTAAGGAAGCTGAGGAAAAGAGATGTTTCTTCCTTGGAACTAGAATTTAGAATGTTTTTGATACAGTGCGTGAATTTCAAAATATTTGTTACCTTTATTTTATCTTGGTCTCTCCTGGAGAGGGGTGTGTGTTGTGTGTGTGTGTGTGTGTGTGTGTGTGTATTTACCATATACTCTGCAGAAATAATTTCATTTTTTATATCCTCATCTCCTTACACATACTCTAACAGATCAATTATCTTATTGGTTATGGACATTTCCCTCCTATGATCAGGTCTTCCTTACCTTGTGCAGCTTTTATTCTTGCCTTCCCATAAGTTTGCTGAAAGAGGTCCACCCGTTGCGCTTGGAGCCTTTCTGGTTTGTGGCATACAGTAAAGCATACAGGCTGGTTACCAAGCTGTTCCTCACATGTGCTACTTGCCCAGCCCTTCTCTTTTGAGCACACATTTCTCTGATATAATTTCTTACTCCAACTTTTTTTTTGAGGCATCATGTTATTTGTATGAGCCTACTTACGCCCACCATACACCTCTCAGCACAGCCTGCTGTGGAATTAAGTAGGTCAAGTATTTAACAAAGGTGCAAAAAGTTTTTAGCCTCTTTTTGTCTCCTTTTGGCCAGCCCCCTTATTTTCCTCTCCAAGTGACCCATCTTTCCATTTAACTCCAACTTCTTTTATAATTTCACTTATTCATACAATTCAGTTACTCTAGCAGCATGTCCACTTGATGGTTATTTGACAAGAATCTCATTTTTCAAATACCAGCAATTAAATTAAAGTGTATGGTCAGTCTAACAACTTGGGTTCAGAGCATCTCATGTACTATTTCCTGCAACCATCACGGCAGTATTGAGCTACATTTTGTATTTTATCTTTATTTTATGGGTTGTTATGGCAAAAGAGTCCATCAAGAAGCCAGCCTATTGGTGGTAAGCCTCTGTATTCAGCTAGGTTGGGCCTCTGAAAGCAGATTGTCTTTGTTGGGGCCATATTTAAGTGCAATGATCAGAGCTTTTATTTTTCTGGTAGAGCATTTAGGAAGCCAGGATCACCTCCATGGCACAAAGAGACATCAGAGGAGAGGGCTTTGTGGGGAGGATTTACAAATGGTAGGCACTTAACATCAAAGAAATAGTTCAACATGTGTTTAGCAATAGGAAATTTTCTGAATCTACATTTAATACTTTTCATTGTGTGTTTTGACATCAAAGTAATTTGGTTTGCCTTTCATTTTAAACTAAACTTCTTTCATAAACAGGCTTTCATAAGCATTAAAATGCTAGAGTGTAAACCTTGAGACAGAAAATTTTTCCATTGATAGTGTATTTTAAAGTAGATAATGAGTAACATTGGTTTTTTGGAAAACCATCCAACCTTGTACAAATGTCTTAAAAATCATTCACCTGAATTTCTCCATGTAACATTGTAGAAAATATGAACTCTTTACATAGTGTAGTATTGCATATAGGTAGGGAGGTCAAAGGTCATTTAATCCAACTCTGTTATTCTACAGAGAAAGCACTAGGCAGGGGTCACACAGGAAGTGAATTGGAGAGCTAGATTAAAAAGCAGGTCCCTTGACCCCAAATCAGTGCATTTTTCAATGAACCAGACTGGTTCTGAGCCATTTACATTGGAGTGTTCAGAAGTAAAAAAGTAAAATTGAAAAAGATTATTCTGGGAAAATCTTCAGTTACCTATATAAATGAAAAATATGTATAATAGTTTCTATCCATGAAGATGCTCTAATTTCTATCATTAGTAGGGATTAACTTTGAAAGGGTATAATGAATGATTCGCTTTTATTTATTAATGTCGTTTTCTTATGTCCTTTGTAATAAAATTGGCATTGATATATTAGTAAAATGCTGAGCTTTGGCACATGATATATTTATAAAGGAGAGCTGCTTCCTGGTCTATCTCTGGAATGAGCCCTTCACAAGCTTAAAGGTGATTAAATGCTTTTTAATTTTAAATATTACTGCTAAAATAAAATAACCATTAATATAGTTTTCTCTCAGTTTATATTTGCGGTGTTTTTATTAATGGTTTTGAGAATTAATCTATAGACCTGATATTAGAATGTTTTCCATGGGTGTGAGTGTGTGTGTGTCTGTGTGTTTCTATGTCTGTGTCTGTGTGTTTAAACACCCTTCCAAATGTCTTGATAAGTTCCTTTCAGTTTCAGGGGGAGGGTGAGAGAATAGAGCTATTCTGTTATTCAGCCAACATATATCAGAGGCCTACTGTGTAAACATTGTGCTAGCATTGGAGGAGATAGAAAGATTCAAGAATACACAGCCTTACTAGTCTCTGCTTCATGCTACCATAGTAAAATTAGGCATCTAGAGACTTTTTTTGCTAAGAGAATGTTTAGAAACAATCGTGAAATGACATGAAATTTCTAAGGACTCAAAGCTTTAGTCTGTTTCATTTATTGAATCTAATGCTTTCCTAACAACTTGATACCACTCTTGAAGTATTCTTAAATAGATTATTTATGTAGATGCTGAAGGGATTTTCAGCTATGTCATCTTTAGGCATTTTGGAGGAAAATAATGATCCATGTAGATGTTAGATATATAATAGGACATATTTGGTCAAGCATTTGTAAAGTTTCCTCTACAAATTTGTAAAAAAAAAGGGACCTTAAGTACTTTTAAAGTATCTGCTGAACAGGCAGGCAGCTCAATTGCAATTCTTTGCCAAAATCTTTTTATTCTGATAGTAACTAAGCAACCAGTCTTGGTAAGAGAACCTTTTGGAAGTGGTATAAGTAACTTATAATGTTTCTCAAGGTATTATTACTAAAAAAAGAATTTGTTTCAATATGGATAGGTGAAAGAAATCTCATCAAAATATGAGCTAAACTAGTTTTTTTTTCATAATTATGTTAGTGTTACAAACAGAAAAAGGGTTTGAAGTTCATGGCAAGGATTAATAGAATTATGAATTTTAGGAGTAATTTTAATTGATTAGATTTAGAAAGTACAGCTCTTAAACATCAGCTGTTGATTGACAACCATTTTATCATGAAAAATGGAAAAAATGTTTTTAACAACTCATCTTCTCAACATTAGAATGCATAGGTGATGTGTTCCTTTTTTAAATTTAATTTTTTATTCTGAACTTGAACACCAAAAAGAGAATTCCATATGAAACCATGAGTCTCCACTTGACATGACTTACATTATAAAAAGTATAATATAAATTTCACATATTACTTTTAAAACTATTCTGTTTGGGGGGCAGCTAGGTGGTGCAGTGAATACAGCACCAGTCCTGGTCCTCAGACACTTGACACGCATACTCACTGTGTGACTTTGGGCAAGTCACTTAATCCCAATTGCCCTCCAAAAAGCAAAAAACAAAAACTATTCTGTTTGTCTCTGCTTCCACCTGAACTTCCTTTTGTTCTCTTTGTGCATTAAAAAATGTTTCAATGGCCCTTTTTATTTTTTGTTATCTCTATTGCTACTTCTCCCCTTCCCCTAATTAACTGAGAGAAAGAGGGGGAAAATCCTCCTAACAGATGAAGGCAACCAAGCAAAACAAACCCATAGACTTGACCTTGTGTAAGAACCCTTGCCTGGACCCTCTCTCTGGCAACTTTGTCAGAGCTCAGTGACATGCTTCATCATGGGTTCTTTGGTCATTTCTTTGATCAGAGTTCTCATGTGTTTCTTAGTTGTTTTTCTTTATGAGGTTGCTGTTGTGCGTACGTAAATTGTTTTCATGTTTACTTAACTGCCTCAATTCTTATGACTCAAGATTATCTGAAATCATCTGTTTTATCATTTCTTAAAGTAAAAAAAAAATATTCCCTTGCATTTATATACCACAATTTGTTCAGCCATCCAGTCATCCCAGAAGCAATCTAAGGCACCCACATTAGATTCTAATTCTTTTCTCCTTCCCACCCCGACTTTTGATCTCCCTTCAGTTTTAGATATGAATGAGGTTTATCTGATGTCTGTTCCTCCATTTTCACAGATTCTTGTCACAGAATGTGCCTACTTCTTGATTATATAAAGTTATCCATCACACATTTTCACCCCCACTTAACATATTTATGGTCCCCTCCCTTAACCTGTTCCCAACCCTCCACTACAAAAGGTATACAATTCATGTGTAATATTCTAGATGTTTACCAGGATAGGGCCAGGACTTGTGACTTCCTTGAGATAAGGAAATCTCAGGTATGGAAATTCCCTGTACCAGTGTAGGTTGGTATTTTCTCTGCAATTTATACTCATAGAGGGTCACAGCATTTATGAATTTATTAAATAATAATACTTGGGTGTTTCCCCAAATAACTGCTTTGGACTTTTTTTTTTTTAACTTCATTACAAATAGAGAAAATAAATAACAAGTGATACTTATTTCCTAGTGTGACTGTGAAATACTATGGAAAAGCTTCTCATGCTGCTGCTTATCCTTGGGAAGGTCTGAATGCATTAGATGCTGCTGTTCTTGCTTACAACAATCTGTCAGTTTTAAGACAACAAATGAAACCCTCTTGGAGAGTTCATGGTGAGCATGTCAATACTTCTTTTTTTCAGGGAGTAGCACTTGTACTCAGTTGGAATTTAATATAATTTTAATAAGAACAAATGTTTATTAATTTAAGTATTGGCGAAACAAATTGCTTTTCAGAAATGCATGCAATGAGAGAATTGATGTGGTTTGGCTTTAAGTATTTTTTTAAAGATCATTGCTTCTGAGTTCATCTACAGCCCGACGCTTACTAGCTGTCTAACTCTTAGCAAGTCACTTAACCTCTGCGTCAGGTTCCTCAGCTGTAAAATGGGGTATAATAACAGCACCTATGTCCCAAGGTCGTTGTGAGGATAAAATTCAATATTTGTAAGGTACTTTGCAAGGTGTAAAGTGTTATAGTTATTATTAGTAGTAGTTGGATATTATTATTTTTTCATATTATTTACCTATTCAGTGGCTCAGTTCTTATTTTTATGCAGTAATGTTTAAAAAAAAGTATATTTGTAAGTCAAAACTTGATGTATAAGTTGCCATCACAATTTTTTGTTTGCCAATTATGAGATTCCCTGTCTTAGTTTTTCCAGTATTAAAAATAGATAGTAGTTGCTTCCTATGTATCACAGAAGTATTGCATGATGGCTGGGGGTGAGGGGGAAGAGAAAGGGATCAGATTGAATATTAATTCTGGGCCTGGTTTTAAATTCCACCTCTGACTCTTGCTCCCTCTGTGATTTCAGGCAAGTCACAACCTCCATTGACCCATTTCCACATCTTTAAAATGAGGTTAAATTATATGAGCTATAGGTTGGCCCATGAAGTCCTCTAATCTGAGTTGTAGAGACCTAAGTCAGTGGAACAGATGAGCAAAGAGAGGAGATAATAGGTATGTAGTAGTAGAAAATTAAATTTCTTCTTAAATACCTTCTCTTGGCAGAGCTATAGCTTTTCTTTGCCTTAGAGTTTTGGCTGTAATCTGCTAATTGTGGTTCAAAAGCCAAAGAAACTCAGTGTCCCAGAAAATTCTCTAAATCTGCACTGTTAAAGAAGTTCCTTGGGAACCCCTACCCTGATGAAATCTTAGAACTGGTCACTAGAGAGTCCTGTCTGTCACTAGAGAAAGCTTTATTGTTGTTTGGTAATTTTCAGTTGTGCCCCACTCTGTGACCCCATTTGGGGTCTTCTTGGCAAAGATACTAGAGTGGTGTACCGTTTCTTTCTCCAGTTCATTTTACAGATGAGGAAACTGAGGCATTCAGGGTTAAATGACTTGCCCAGGGTCATGTATCTTGTTAAGTGTCTGAGGCCGGATTTGAACTCAGGTCTTTTTGAGTCTAGACCCAGTGCTTTATCCACTTAGCCACCTAGAGAAAACTGAAAGACTAGAATAAAACTTCATCTTGGAATCTCTGGCAGAGCTGGGGCAAACATGCTGACACTAGAAAGCCTAAAGATCAACTGTTTTGCTCCAGTATAAGAAATTTTGTAGTGAGCTGAAGAGACTCTGCTTTTTTGTTTGTGTTTCTGCCAGTGCCAAAGCCAAGTTAAGGCTACACAAAATTGCAGTTGGCCTCCTTGTTAGAAGTAAAACGAACATTTTTCCAATCTCCCACTTAGTAGAGGGAATCAGATTTTTCTTGGGAAAAAAATGAAATAAAAAAACTAACACATGGCTGTAGATGTCTATATACAAATACATGAAATATGGATAGTAATTAAGGTGAGCCAAAAGAGGAAGTTGGAGCATATCCAAATGTGACAAGGAGGACAGGGAAGAAAGCTTATACTAGGCTAAGGAATTTTCCCATAGAGGATAGAGCTAGATCCTTTGAGGAAGAACTATTAAGGTTTTTAAAAGTTTGAGCAATAAATTAAAGACTTCAAAGATGGAGTTAGTTTTTTTAGGTGTTTTTTTTCTTTAAATCATTATTACTGAATGATATAAGGTACCTCAGAAGAAGGCTGAGGCCATTTGGGGAAGGAGAGGAGTGGGTGAACAGCTGGTTTAGAAGATAGTTTTTAGGGGCGGTTAGGTGGCTCAGTGAATAGAGCACCGGCCCTGGGGTCAGGGGGACCTGAGTTCAAATCCAGCCTCAGATACTTAACACAAAAACTAGCCGTGTAACCTTGGGCAAGTCACTTAACCCCAATTGCCCTGCAAAAAAAAAAAAAAGGAAGATAGTTTCTAAGATTAGAATTTGGATTCCTGAACCAGGTAGACAGAATGGTCAAAGACAGAGTGAACTTCATAAGAAGCAGTAAGAAAATGTGTTTGTAGTCTTACAGAAGTTTAAGCTGAAAATAGAGGAAAAGAATTATAATCATTTTTAAGCTCCTGATTCTTGCCAGGCTCTTGCTAGGGATACAAAGACAAAAATGAAACAGGCTCTGCCCTCAAAGAGCTTAGTATCAGGGGAGACAATATGTAAATACATACAAATTGGTGAAGGGGAGGCACGAGATAAATATAGGTAAATGTATGCAAGGGAAGCAATATATAAATGCATGCACACATCAAGGCATTAGTGACTGGGAGCCTGAGGAAAGGCCTTATGGAGGAAATGGCACTTGGACTGAGATTTGAGGGTAACTAGAGATTTTTAGCATTTGAGCTGAGAAAGGAATATATCCAACGCCAGGACACAATCTGTGCACAGGCACTTGTATAATTGATGGGAGGGCATGTGTGAGGAGCTGCAAGAAGGCCGGCATTGCTAGATCATAGAGTATGTGAAGGGCAATCATATGTAATGTGCTGGAAAGGGTGGGTTGGAGCCAGTTTGTCAGGGGCTTTATTACCATTATTAGAGGGGAAAATTTCCTACCTGTATCCAACAAGCCATGTATCATAGAGAATAATAGAATATAAGAAAGATCCACAAAGAGGGTCAGAAATTCAAAGGAAACAAGACAAACAGCAAGAAAGTCTGGCCTCAAATGTCTATACAAGTGGCCAAAATATGTGTAATAAATAAAATGAGCTAGAAAATTTAACAGGTAAATTTGGCTTTATAAAAGTCTCACTGAAACCTGCTAGTGTGGGATATTGTGAGAAGAGTAGAATAACCACCACACTTGGAGTCAGAAGAAATTTACATTTAAATTCCAGCTGTGACAATTAGTAGTTGTATGTGGCCATAGTCAAGTCACTTAACCTTTATGAGCCTCGGTTCCCTCATCTATAAAATGGGATAATCCCCATTAGTGGCTTGTGAGAGTTTATTTAAGGTGCTTTGCAAACTTTACATTTCAGCTATCATTAGATTCAACTGGAGTATTCCTATTAAACAGGAAACACCAAGTACACCAATGTGGCTGGAGCAGAGGGTTTGAGTGATGGGCCAAATACTGGCAGTGTAGCCAGGGGCAAGATTGTTAAGGGTCTTAAATTCCTGACTAAGGAATGTTGCCTTTTTTAGGTAGGCAAGATATTTAGCTGGGAATTGACTATAATAAAAATGTTTTTGTTTAATTTTTATTGATATCTTTTTTTCTATTACCTTCATTTCCAAATATATCCTTTCTCTCCTCAGAGAGCATCGCCAGGAATTAAAAAAAAAACAAAACAGGGGCAGCTAGGTGGCGCAGTGAATTGAGCACCGGCCCTGGAGTCAGGAGGACCTGAGTTCAAATGCGACCTCAGACACTTAATACAAAAAACTAGCCGTGTGACCTTGGGCAAGTCACTTAACCCCAATTGCCCTCCAAAAAAAAAAAGCAGAACAAAAAACAAAAAAAGGAGTGGGGGTCAGGAGCAATTCAGCAAAAATAACCAGCATCAGTTTTGTCTAACAGTCTGGGTGATGATGTTCTGCACCCATAGTCCCCTACTTCTTCAATGGAGGGTGGTCCATTTTCCCTTCTTTTCTTCTGACCAAGCTTGATTTTCATGATTACACAACATTCGGTTGCAAGTTTGTTGTTCTTTCATGTACATCAAACAGAAATCTTTGTATCCTCAGCCCTTAGCATAGTGGCTGGCACACAGTATGAGCTTAATAATTACATGTCGTCTGACTAATTATGGTTAATACATGATATTTCTTTGTTTCGATAGCTGTCAGTGTTTTAGTGATCTTCCATTATAATAACTTTTTATTTGTTGTGAAAAGTTTTTTAAGTGATCAGTTTCGGTTACTGTTTCATGTCACAATACTACAAGGTGTTAAAATAATTAGCATCTCTTCACATACTCATTAGAATGTTATTGCTTTTAGAGACCTTAGAGCACAGAACTTGGGACGAGAAAAATTGGGTTCATGCCCCAGCTCTGTGGTGGAGACATCCATGACCTTGGACAAGTCCCTGTTTCTCTGAGTTTTCGTTTCTTAAATGATACACTGAAGGGCTTAGATTAGCTGACCTAAATTACTTTCCATTTCCAACATTCTGATTGTAGACCTAGTCCCATTGATGTGTTTGGTTTTGCTGCCAAAAATATTGATTGAAGCATTTCAACTGCAGTAAAATTTTGCTAAATACAGAGTAAATAGTACAAAATTTTCTGTGTCAAGTTGTTTTCACCAACTTCACACATAGACTTGTAATAAATTACATTTAATTAATTATATCTCCAGGGTTCATTTAGAATTAGAGAGGAAATGATTTTTAAAGTTGACCCTGTGTTATATAAACTCCTTCCTATATTTATAGGAATACTTGGACTTATACTCAACTATTAAAAAGTTCCTTTCTGCTTGGTTGGAAAATAACAGTTAAAGCAGCAGTACATATAACTTTTAAAATCCTTTGCAATTGGGGTTTCTTTGTCACTAATAACCTTAAATTTTTCTTTTTATATGAACATTGGTAGAAAAACTTTATACTCTTGTTACAATTTAAGTCATTTCTTTTAGCAGCTTTTTATTTAGCTTTACTCCAATAACTTGACTTTCTTTTTAGGTATAATTAAACATGGCGGTGTGAAACCTAATATCATTCCCTCATACTCTGAATTAGTCTATTATCTTCGTACACCCACAGTGAAAGAGCTTCCAATTCTGACAAAAAAAGCAGAAGATTGCTTTAAAGCTGCTGCTTTGGCTACAGGATGTACAGTAAGAAGTATTAAGAGTTAATCCATTTGTTAATCAGAAATGCTTGGAAGGGGTGGGGATTTGGAGGGGGAAGGACCTTGATTTGGTGTTTTTCCTACATTTTAAACAAAAAAAAATTTGAGAGACAAATAGAAGAATCAGGTTATCTGATTCCATTAACATAATTGTGTAATTGTTTTCCTCTTGATTTATTCTTATGAATTTCCCCCTTTTAATTTCAAATATATTATAACTGAAAAAGGGGAATATTTTCTCAGTTAACTGAATAGTTTATATTTTGAAAGGCCTAAAGTCTCTCATACTAATTGACTCTGGCCCTCTCATTTGCCATGCTTAAAAAAAAGTATAATAAGTGGCAAGGAGGACTTCAGTTGTGGGAGGTGCTTTGGGGGCAGTTATATACTACATCTTTGATAGCTACAAAAACTAATGCTATTTATTGGTTTTTATTATCCTTGGAAAACATGTAATTTACCTTTTTGACTTGTTATGTAGTACAATCCCTATTAAAGGAAACGAGTTATTGGCAAAAGCTGATTTTTTAAAAAAGCATTTAGGATAAAAATTATGTATATGGTACATTATAGTAAACATCAGGTCCTTGGAATAAGATAGGGGGACTGCCTTTTTATTCTACTGAAGGCAATTTTATTTCTGACTTCAATCAGATCAACCAATATTTATTGAGCACCTGTTGTATGCATGTATGAGGTACTATGCCAGGTGCTACCCTGAATTTGCAGCCTAATTGGGAGAGGGACAAGATAGACTTCCTTGAACAATTATCTGAATTATATATTAAGTGATAAGAAATAATAGATCCACTAAATGCTGAGGAAGAGGCACAATTGTTATTTAATGTTTCTTGGGGGATGTTAGACTTCAAGTGGTCTTTGAAGGAAGGATAGGAATCAGCTGGGCCGAGTGGAGTGGTGAGGGAATTCTAAGAAGGGAACATAAAGCAGAAGCTAGAAAGTGTTCTTTCTGGTAGATAGACAACAGGAAATAAATTAAGTGACTGGGTTAGCTAGGGAGGGGCAGGTAGATTAAATTACCCCTTTCTTGGAAACTGGTAAGAAGAAGGAGAGAATTAAGTGGTCCCACCTATAAAGATGCACACATGATCTGAACCCTAAGAGACATCCTTATAATAAGGTGATATATATATACATATATATATATATGTGTGTATATATATATATACTAAGATGTGTATATAGTTGAATATTCTCAAGGTAGAAGACAAAATCCTAGGTGCAGGTTATATGGTGGAGTTAAGCTAATACTTTCTTCCCTCAAAGGCCTACAGTTTAGTGGAAGTGGAGGTGCTTATAATTTCATTGATTCGAAAAAAAATTACTCCAATTATATTTTTCTTTTTTTTTTTTAAATTGTGCTTAATAACCATCTTTTTATTAGGTGGAATTAAAAGATGGAGTACATGACTACTATAATGTTCTTCCTAATAAGAGCCTCTGGAAAACTTACATAGAAAATGGAAAAAAGCTGGGAATAGAATTTATTTCAGAAGATTCTGTGTCAAATTGTCCATCAGGTAATTCTAAGGGTGTTTATATAATTTCTTTAGCTATTGACAAAGGTCTTTACCTCTTCTCCCCCTCTTTTGGTCTGGGCCTGTCTTTTGATCTCTGTACTGTGCTACCTTTGAGGAAACTTTTCTACAAATGCAGCTGGACAACTATTCTGCAACCCATCTTAACAGCTCAGATCACTGATTAACTTTTTAAAATGTTTCTAAGTGACTAGTTCAGGTTCTGGACTCTGAGTTAAAGGATACCTCTGTGTCAGAGGTGGAACCTGAGCCCAGGTGTTCCTGACTCTTAAGGCCAGCCTTCTATCCACTTCACCAGAGCTACCTCCTGTATATTGGGGAATAGAAGGGCATGGATTTTTAATGGAAGGAAATGTTTCCTCTCAGATATTTGAGAAATTGAGGTTAAGGTTAACCTTAAGTTAAAGTTAACTTTAATTTGAGAAATTGAAGTTAAGGACAGAGGGAAGCAAATGGACCCTTTTGCAAATACAGAATGCCATATGAGTTCATTTTATTTTTAGAACTAACTGTATACTTGACTTTTAAAAAAATTCCAGATATTTACATTGGTGGCATTTGATTTAGCTAATTTTCGAGTGACAGGACTGAACTAGATGATCTCTAAATCTCTCTCTAATTCCTATGATTGTGAACTACTTAAAAAAGAAAAGGAAAACTCTTAATAAATTGTTCTTAATCCTCTTTATAAACAAGCAGGGTTATTGCCAGGGCAATGCTTACTTAGTTGTATAGGGAGTTGGTGATGTTTGTATTGGTTTGTTGCTGGGGAATAAAGAACACTTAGAACAGGCTTTCAAAAATATAGCGATACCTTGAGGTTGCTTTTAAATTTTTCTACTATAATCTATATACGATTATTAAGAGGAAAAAGTATCTTAAAACATAGTGCAACATAAAACTAAATTTAATTTTTAGTGTTTAGTTAAAGATACAGTGTTAGGAAATACCTTGAAACCTAAGCAGCAAAATGACCTTAGCTGTTATCTTTGTATAGAAGTTATTTGAGTATTTTTGATTTGCTAGGTTGTTTTTTAATTATTCTTTCTGATGATAACTTCCTTTTTGTTTTTGTTTTTTGCTTTTTTGGAGGGGGAACGTAGGGCATTTGGGGTTAAGTGACTTGCCCAAGGTCACACGGCTAGTTTTTTGTGTTAAGTGTCTGAGACCAGATTTGAACTCAGGTCCTCTTGACTCCAGGGGCGCTTCATTCACTGTGCCACCTAGCTGCCCTGAGGCTCACTTCTTAAACCATATTACTTAGTACCACTTTACATTCATACAGCAACTTTATTTTTAATAACTATGAAGGTGAATATTTTTTAGAATTTTTAATTTTTCCAGAAGTAATTTTTTTTTATCTCATCTTCTCTCTTTTCTTTCTGCACAATTAGACTTCAAAATGATTAAATTGCCAAAAATTCTCAGGGTAACTCATGGAAAGGTGGTAACACTAGCAAAAAAAAATAAACAATGCAAAAAACATCTAGTTGTCTTCCTCACTTCTCCCCAGTTTTTCATTCTGGGGAGAAAAAACAGCTGCAGTAGATATCATTGGAACCTGACATTTTTATGGTGCTTTATGGCTTAACAATCCAGTAAAAACAAAAGCCCTTTTACATCCTTTATTCTACTTCAAACAAAGATTCTGCAATAAATCTGTTTCTGTGTCTAGATGTTTGATTTCTAGTAACAGAATGTCGTCAGTGAAGTTCTATGTTATATACAATAAACAATTTTTACTGGTTCCTAACCTGTAATGGTCAATCTGTATAATACATTTTGATTATGAGTTATTTGGCTAATGGAGAAAGACCTTAGGCTTTTAGTAGTTCGGATGGGGTTTTTTAGATGCCTGTCTCAATCAATCTTCCATTTTCTCCGTATATAACTGGTTTGTGGTCTAGTTAATAAGAAAAGTTGAACTGGAACCTCTTGTCTTTATTCCAAGTACTTGATATCCTTCCTCTCTGCCATATTCAAACTTTATCTCACTGAAACTTCTCACTATAAGCCTTGTGTTTTCCTTAGCCCTCATCCATGTTTATTTTAAACATCTGAGCTGTCTCTTCCACAAATTTGTCCTTTCCTCCCCTATACATACCCTGGAAGCCATGTCACTGCCCCTCACCCTTTCTCCTGCCCTAGTTTTCCTATTGGATTCCTATTGGAATCCCCACCCCGAAAGCCAGGGATAGATATTTATACTTGGGGGAGTCTACATTCTAGGTCTTTGGAGCATGATGTTCTTGGCATTGCAAATTAGAATTCTCCATGAATTTTCCCATAGAACATTGAAACTGTGCTTTGTTATTCAGTTGATGTTTATTTTAGTACAAGGTACTGTATTAGGTACTCAGGGTACAAGGATGAAAGGAAACCTCAAGGAACTTGTATTCTATTGCAGGGATGTAACATGTACCCATAGAAATACTGTATACATATATACATACACACAAAGCAATTGCCATAGGAATCCAGCACTAGCAGCTAGGGGACTTTAGAAGAAGCTTCATGTAGTAGGTGTCACCTGAACTGTACTTTAAAGGAAGCTTGGGCCCTTAGAGGTAGTGGTGAAAGAAGATTCCATTTCAAGCACAGGGAATGAACTGTATAGCAGCATTGGATCCAGGCGATGGAATGTCATGTATGAGGAACAGCTATTTGACCATTTTTACTGGAAGACAGAGTATGTAAAGGGGAATAAATATGGAGTAAGACTGGAAAGCCAGACTATGTAAAGCTTTTTATTTTTATTAGAATCAGTAACGGAAGACTGACCCAGTCAGATCTGTGTTTCATGAATGTCACATTGACATCTCTATAGAGGCAGGATTGGAGAAGAAAGACTGGAAACAACTTAGAAGACAACTTGGGAGCGGCAGTGGGGCTATTGCAGCAGTCCAGGCCAGTGAACCAAAGGTGGCAGATAGAAGGTCACAGATCATAGATTTAGACCTGGCAGAATTTAGAGGTCAATGTATACACACCTCATTTTACAAATGAGGAGATGGGCATAGAGAGGTTAAACAACTTGTCCTGGGTCACACACCAGTAAGTGGAAGAGATGACATTTGAACCCCAGGTCTTCCTGATGCTGAAGCACACTAGCCACTACGCCACATGGATAAGAGGCATTGTGGGTGGAATGGACCAGACCTGGCAGGTCATAGGGTATAAGAGGTGAGACAAGAGTCAAGTTTGTAAACATGGCTGACTAGAAGGATGTTGGTGCTTTCAACAGAAATAGAGACATTTAGAGGATTAATGGGTTTGGGGTAGGGCAAGCATGGCTTCTGTTTTGATTATGTTGATCATGAGATGCCTATGGGATATCTAGATGGCAGTGTCTAGCAGATTGATGGTAATGTGGGAATGGAGTTAAAGGACTAAAGCTCTAAATTCAGGGGTCATCTGCATGAAGATGATTAAACACATAGAACTAAAGTTAATATCAATGGAGAAAATATGCATATTATGTGGAGAAAGAGAAGAGGTATATATTCATACAGTATGATGATCCTTTAAAGAAGACTGAGAAGGAACAGGCATGGAGGAGAACCAAGAGAGAACTGTCCAAAAGCCAAGGGAGGAGAAATTATCTTTTAAGGACTGGGAGTGGCCAACGGTCAAAAACTGTACAGAAAAGCACTGAAAAGAGGTCATTGGGTTTGGAAGTGTGAAAGCACTGGTAACCTTCCAGGAGAGGGGGGAGTGAAGAGGAAGGAGGGTAGAAGCTGCATTGCAAAGGATTGAGAATAGAGTGGGAAGTTGAGAAAATGGAGGTTGAACCTCACCTGAGCTAACCACTGCTTATGGAATTTAGACAGCCTTCTCAGAGGTCGTCTTGGCCAACCCATACTGAAGTAGCATTCTCCTTCTATGTCCCCAAGAAATGTCTCTTCAGTCTTTACTTGATCTCTTTTCAGGGGGAGTTTTTACTTCCAGAAGCAACCCATTCCACTTCTGGGTGGTGCTAATTGTTAACAAAACTTTTCCTTATATCAAAACACAATTTTCATGGGAAAAATGTATCTTGAGTTCCTAAATACCAAATTTATTTACAAGTAGATTTTGAGCATCTGATCTTGTGAGTTGAAGATAGCTAGTATTAATTTTTAATAAAAATGACTGACCAGAAATATAAGAAACATCTGGTAGTCATGCACTCATGTGCCTCACTGTGTTTTGCCTAATAACTATAGTTTGCATTGTATTACAGAAGTGGGGTTGAGTGATAATACATTTTCATCTCATATTTCAGTATACTTCATTCTTCCCACCACTAATTCTTGGACAGAGTCTGACTTTTGTCTTTTTGAAAATTGTGCCACCTTGCTTTCACCCTGAATATATTGTCATGTCTGAATTGGAAAATGAATTTTTTTATTATAGTTTAATAATTCAAACACTTAACTAAATACATCTCTTATTTTGTATGCTCCAAGGTTCCACTGACTTTGGAAATGTTACTTTTGTGGTTCCTGGAATTCACCCGTATTTTTATATTGGTTCTGATGCACTGAATCATACTGAGCAATATACTGCAGCTGCAGGTAAGGGTTTCTGATGTGAATAGACTTGGAATACACCACCTTGGGGGCTGGGGTGACAGGAGAGAATTACTGACATCTGACAGCTAGCATTTCTATAGCACTTGATGGTTTGCACAGTCTTTTATGGATATTATTTAATTTGCTCCTCACCGCAATCCTGGGAGGTAGCTGCTATCATTACTCCATTTTACAGATGAGGAAACTGAGGCAGGAAGAGTGACTTATCCAGGATCACCCAGCTGGTAAAGTATGTGAGGCCAGATTTGAATTAGTTCTTCCTGACTCCAGGTCCAGCTCTCTGTCCATTGGACTACATACATGTCTGAAAGAGGCAAATTTACCTTTGTGATATAATTATAATTAAAATTACCCAGAATTAGCTATGTATGCTGTGCATGCATGCATGGGGGTGGGTGGTGGAAAGCGAGAGTGATTGAGCATTAACTGTCAGATTAATGAAGTATTTCTTCAATGTCAAGTTGGTTTTAGTTTAATTTTCAATGAGGTTGGAAAGTTTTCATTTTCCTCATTTATTCTGCATATATTTAGATATGTACATGTTGTCTCCCCAGTAGAGTGTAAGTTCCTTGAAGGTAGACTGTCCCATTTTTGTCTTTATGTCCCCAGTGCCTGGCACACAGTTGCAACTTCAATGTTTGTTGGTTGAGTTTTTTTCCTTCTGCCCTCTAGGATCCCAAGAAGCACAATTCTACACTTTGCGTACAGCTAAGGCTCTGGCAATGACGGCCCTAGATGTGATTTTCAAGCCAGGTTTGCTGGAAAGAGTCAGAGAGGACTTTAGACTTAGCCTTCAAGAAGAGGAATTTTTGAATGCTACAGAACAAAACCAAGACCTTAGCACAACTTGTGAATCACGTTAAGAATCAGTTCTCCCATTAATGAGGTAGGACAGGATTGCTTTTTTTTTCTCTAGGAGCAAGTTTCTGGTACTTTGAAATTGTGTGACACAATAAGAGAGGAAATTACATTACCTCATGTACTCTAAAATAAATTTTCATGGATCTATATTTCATAAGAGTTTAAATGTACTGGAAATTGACGTAGTTGGAACTTAGTTGTCTCAGTACTCAGTCCTCTAACACAATTAAGACACAGGTGTACACAGGTATACACAGCTCCAGGTCTATATATGTGGTACTGCAAAGGTTAATGTTGAAAAGAATAAAGTTTAAACATCTAATGTTCGATAGAACTAACATGCTTTTGGAAGCTATCGGTACAAGGTAGTAAAGATACACTGTGAACACATTTTTAAACATGTGAATAGCTTTTTGTGGGCTTATTTATTAGAAATATCTGATGTACATTAATTCTGTGTGAATATTTTAAGAAGTGAGAGGGAAAGGAGCCAGGCAAGCTTGTATGTGCTGGAATTTTGTGAATTGTTAAGCCTTGGTGATCTATACTATATATGATAGTATATAAAATGGGCATAGACAACATACAGTAGTATATAGTACTTAGTACTATAAGTACAATGTACTTAGAGGGAAGCCTTCACCCAAAGGAAAAAATACATTATTTTACTGTATTCTTCAGGCACTAATGATATTCCAGAAAACCTCATTCCCTTTCTGACTTTGTTCCCGCCACCTTCCTTGCCAAGAAAGTTTCTCTTATGACAAATGAATTACTTGAGCCAAACCCCATATGGAACTGAAATATGCTGTCCTTTCACATGGAAACAAGTACTACCATGAACTTCATGTCCTAGTTTATAGGCATGACTGTAACTCATCTCTGTCTCCTAAATTGAAATTAACAGTCAGGATCCCCCATGCTGAAAACTAATCTCTTTGGAATTTGGTTCCTGTGTCACAGTTCCTTAGTGACCTTCATCCTAAGGGACTGAGGCCAGAATCTTCGGATTTTTTCAAACCAGTCTTATTCTCCCTGGCTGATAGGTAGTCTTTATTTTCATGGTTTGCCACTTTGGAAGACAGAGGAAAGTAAAAATTAAATAGTCTGTGAATATTATTTTTAGGCAAGAGTGAGTAGGTGGGGTATAAAGCATCTGTTTATTTTTGGTGTGCTGATCTTTTTTTTTTCCTTTGGCTTTTTGGGTATATTGTATATACATTTTTTTTTGAAGGGAAAATATTAAGTGCCTTTTTAAAATTAGTTTGAACAGTGAAATGACTTGTAAAAGAATGTAATTCCTAATTTTGAGGACATTTGTTATGTGCCCTATTTTATATGCTGTAATGACTTCAAGTCATTATATGCATTCATGTACGCCCTCTTAACAACAGCTTTGTCACCAAAGTCATAAGTCACTTAGCTTCTTCATCTGTAAAATGGTAGATAAAAATCCCTGTTGTGCCAGGGGATTGAAAAATAATGTACATAAAAGAATGTTGCAAATATATTCTCTCTCCTGTTAGACTGTAAGCTCTTTGAAGCCAGGACTGTTACTTAACTCAATTTTGTTTCTGTGTTTGATAAATACTTGCCGAAAAAATATAGAATCTCAGAATTTGATTTTAAAAGAACTGCAAGTGGTCATCTAGTGCAACATACACACGAAAAGAATCCTTGCTATAACATTCCCAAGAAGTGGTTGTGTAGCCTTTTCTTAGAGACTTCCAAAGGGAGGCAGCCCATTCCACTTTTGGACCGCCCTGTTAGGTGGTTTTTCCTGACATCAAGCCTAATTTGGCTCTGTGCAATTCCACCTTTGGTAATTTCCTTCTTTTTAAACCAAAGGAATGAAGTAACCTTGGAGACTACAAGGTAGATTGTTAGGCTCTGATGACAAATTTTTTGGCTATAGCAACATATACTTCTTGGAAAAGAGAAATAGTAAATTATTTATGGAGTGTTATCTCTAAAATGAGTGGGTGAAGAAAAGATTCTTAATAATTACTTTTCATCCTATGTGAATAATAGTCAAAATTTTGGGGGGAAAGTTAGATGAGTTAGTGATGAATTTTGAATTACATAATTTGAAAAGAAATTCAGTTTTATTAACTCTCCCTCTCCCCCAGTTTTAGATACTGGATAATTCCATTTCAGTGAATATAATTACTTTAATTAGCTACACTTAACTCAGTTCAGTAAAATTTTAAGTCTATGTGCAAAGCACACATATTTATATACCATATGACAGGCTGAGACATTTTCCACAGTAATTTAAGTTAAGCATGACTTTGTACAATATTTTCTTTATTATTTGTTTAATATACTTTTTTAGAAATTACATATGTAAACTTTGGTTTAGCACAAATTTTGAGTTAACTTGAATTATTTAAACCTAATGTAATTGCAGACAAGTTCTTTTTGGAGAAAAACAAAAAAACAACTAACTAAGGTATGTGGTGGGATTATTGATTTGAAAACAAGTCCTATGGCTCTGTATAGAACCTGTAATGACAAAGTGTGTCTGTGTCACTTCAACAGCTTGACTGCTTCTCTTGTCACCCCCTTCTTATTTCTGTAGTATTAATTTGTAAAACACCAAGATGGATACGAATCACTAATCATTATGGTATTTCCACGTTCCTTGGAATGTAACAATGAATTCAAGCCATGGTATTTATTTACAATCCACAAAAAGAATGTTAATTATTGACAATCCTTTTTTGTATTCTAACAATGGTAAATTCTTATTGTGTAGTTCCACCAATTTTGGAAATTTTAAATGAAATTCTAATGAAATAAAAGCATGTTAAAGTGTGTGAGTTGTTTTAATATGCTTTATGGGAAAATTTTGTATTTTTAGAATTATCATCCAGTCCCAATGTGTAAACTTTTAGTGATGACATTTTTGCATAGGACCATGTGGAAGGGAATTCTTGCAAAAAAGTGAATCCATTGCCCCCCCTACTAGCTAGTCAAGTCTTCAAGGCTAACAAAGTAGAATAAAAATCATTAAAGGTTGTCCTACCTTTTGAGGGGAACACAGCGCTCTGACGTTGGTAGTTAACAGTGAGAGAGGTATATTCAGAAATGTATTACTCTTCAGATAAATTAAGATGTAACCTTAATCATCATATTATATGTGTAACTTTTAAGAATGTATGATAACAGCTTTTACAAAGGAGTATTTTCGACCATTTTCTTAAGAACACATATAGTTATCATAGCAGATGTCTTTCTTTTCATTAGGGTATTGTTCATTTTAATCGTACTCCAAACAAATGAATACAAAAGCTAAGTGCATGTATGTATTGTAATAGAAAATACAGTTTGTCAATTTTAGATTCCACTGTTATGGAATCTGATGACTTGTTTCTAAACCATCATTCAGAGAACATTGAATATCACGCTTTCAGAAAATTTGGGGAGAAAGAATCCAATAATGCTTGACCAAATTCTTTCATTTTAAAAATGAGTATTATTCCTTTTAATGGCAATACATTTTTTTTTAAAGCAATTGGGGTTAAGTAATTTGCTCAAGGTTACATGGCCAGTTATTTTTGGGTGTGCTGCTAAGTATCTGAGCCCGGATTCGATGTCATCCTGACACTGGGGCCGGTGCTCTTACTCACTGAGCCACCTGGCCGCCCCTAAGCAATTGGGGTTAAGTAACTTGCTCAAGGTTACACGGCCAGGTATTTCTGGGTGGGTGCTAAGTGTCTGAGCCCGGATTCAATTACCAGGTCATCCCAACACTGGGGCTGGTGTTCTTACTCGCTGTGCTACCTGGCTACCCCAATGACAATACATTTTTAAAGTAAAAAGATGTCGTCCCAGTTTGAGGTTAGATGGAAGTCATGGTAATACAGACACACGATGCTGAATTTTTAAATGGAGGTGAGGTATAAAAATAAAGGTATAGGTTGACAATTCTTAGTAGATAACTAGGTTTCTATCCCTCGGGAATATGAATAGCTCAATAAATGCTTCATAAGAGAGATGAAACTGTGTCCACATTCCTCTGTTAAAAGCTTGTATTCTTATTCTGTTCCCTTTCTTGACCTACGGACAACAGCTAAGCTTATCCTTTGACAGTTCAGTTAATCAACAGCAGCTACTGTTATTCTTGTGGGTTACGAAAACAGAAGCATTTTCTTTTTGGATGAAGAATGAATTGTATTTTATGGAGATTTGGAATCCTTTTCAGGACTCAGCCAAGAGAGACTATTGCAGCATTATTTAGCTGCCAAATAAAACACAGCAGTTACTGTTGTCCAGGCTCTTTGTTTTATGGGCCCAAGTATACAAATGGTCTACATTTAGTCCATTTTATGTGATTATATATGTGTGTGTGTGTGTGTATGATCCTGGAAGAGGATTTAGCATTTTATCAGTACCCTACCTACCTCTTCCTTGACTTCAGCTGTACTTAACTAAAAATACTGATTCTTAAGTTTGATTCCAGTTTACTCGGCCTTTAATGATACTTCAGCCTGTGGGATTGGTGGAACCTGGATGTGTTTATCCTAAATAAAATCAGAGAGCATGAACAGAAAGTGAAATTTAAGTTCAGGAACACCATTGTAAGACGGAATGATAATAGTGAACGACACCACTTTGGAAAGCTAAGTGCAGTGCCACATCAAGAAATGTCTTTCTGTATGAAAAAGGACCAGTTGCCTGGCCATAATGCCACAGTCTACAGGTAGAGGTAGATACAACTTGAACATTCTGTGAACGGAACATTCTATTACTCCTGGAGAGACCAAGGGTAAATAGAGCAAAAGCTGGTTCATCTAATATTCAGTTAACCTAAACATTCTGATAATTGGCATCTGTCCATGTATCTCCAGGTCCAATGATGTGATGTTGATAGTAGTGAATGTTTATATAGTGCTTACTATGTGCCAGGTGGGCACTAGGTGGCGCAGTGGCTAGCTTACTTCATCTGCAAAATGAGCTGGAGAAGGAAATAGCAAACCACTCCAGTATCTTTGCCAAGGAAATCCCAAATAAACTGAATAACAACTATGAAATATGCCAGGCACTGTGCTAAGCACTTTACAAATATTATCTGAACAATGCTGGGAGATGGGTGCTATTATTATCCCCATTTTATGGATGAGGAAACTGAGACAAATAGAGGTTAAATGACTTGCCCAGGATCACACATATCTGAGACCAGATTCAAACTTAGGTCTTTCTGTCTCCAGCTCTATCTACTAAGCTACTTACATGCTAATTCTCAAGTACTTTCTGAACTCTTAGGGAGAGATTAAATCATGTTCAGAATAGCTTGTGACAAATTATATTTTATCATAATGTCTTTAAGTTTTGGTCATTCTTTAATCACTCAGCAATTAAGTGTCTGTTAGTTTGGGGGAGTGGGGTAGAAGAATACAAATACAGTACAACGAATGAAACAATCCCTATTGGCAAAGAGGTTATATCCTTATATTGTAGTTATTGGTATATGTCTGTTAATTAGGATATTTGATTAACCAAAACAGGGAGTATATTCTAGCCATGCCAAATTATGGGTTTACTGTATTAGTCTCTGCTGTGACTCTTCTGAAAGTATTTTACTCCAGTTGTAAAAAAAAAAAAAAACAGGACTCTGAAACCATATAGTCGTTACCTATGCTCATGACTGAAAGCTACTATTTAAAATAGTTACTGCCTTGTAAAAGTTAAATAATCACTGTCATTTAGGGAAATTGCTTTATAATCAAGAACTGTTTAGATCCTTTAGAGGATCTGATTCTATTAAATTTGTAACTCCCTCCACCCCAAAGAAAATTTGAAGTTTCTGAACTTTTGGTTACATAAATTAATTTCAGGTGCTTCCTGAAAATTCCACTGGGTAAACCTATTGACAACTAGATTATAGAGTGGCAGCTAGAGATAGAGTGGTTAGAGTTCTGGGCCTGGAGTCAGGAAGACATCTTTCTGAGTTCAAAACCAGCCTCAGACGCTTACTAGCTGGGTGACCCTGGGCAAGTCACTTAACCCTGTTTGCCTCAGTTTCCTCATCTGTAAAATCAGCTGGAGAAGGAAATGGCAAACCATTCCATTATGATCCCACCTTGGTTCAAAATTGAGCTTTAGGGGTATTTAGGACCCATATTAATGCATCTTAGATATCACTACTCATTTTAAAGAATATAAAAACATTTATTTGAATTAAGCAGTATTGTAAAAATAAGCAAAGACATTGAGTTCTAGGGCCCAAGTAAAAATGGACTGCAGAAAAACAAGAATTTTAGCAGAACCAGAAGCAAGAAATAAACCCACATCACAGTACCATAATTTTTTTTTCAGACTAATTATGTTACTATCATCAGATGCCATTGGGTATATACCCAATTTATTATTATAATAGTATAGTGTATATACAGTCAATGCCTGATACATGTGATTTGACCTAATGACTGCTTAATATGACATTAGTGCCACACATGGGAAGTGTGTCAAAATAGAAGTGAGGTCTGGGTTCTTTTTATCCTATCCTTAGCACTGAATGAAATATTTTCCCATTTTCTTCTTAGGTTAATTATTTTATGTCATTGTTTTTGGAGTGCCTACTGTGTAGAGCAGGGAAACTTTGAGAATGACTAACATTTATGAGAAAATAGACCAGTATATTAAATTAAATAAGATGTATGCAGCTGGGAATATTATCCGGGAGTACTTATCGATGGCATGGGTGTCGATTCGCATGCTCACATAACTCCGTTGACTTTTCCTTCTTATGGCATTCCTCTCAGAACCCAGAGCCAGCTGCACCATCATCCGGTCTTGCTTATCTCCGTGGTCTGACACATAATTTCCTAGATCGTTCACCTCTCCATCACTGTAGCTGCTATCCATCATCATGGCCCTGGGCTGAGGTATCCCACAAGAACAGGGAAGCTGTGAACACGGCAAAGAGACCAACAGGAAAAACTAATTCAGTGTGGCTAGCCTTAGAAACGGTCCAAAACTAGCACTTCCATAATGTTTAAATTCCCTCTGCACACACACACACACACACCTTAAAGAATTTGTTACATTACTTAGCATCAGATTAGGATAAGGAAAGACATTGTTGGTTAGAGTTAGGACCCATTAACCATCTGCCAAATGTTTGGTTTTCTCATTTTTATCAGGGTGGCACTCTGAATAAACCAGATAAAATAAATAAACCAGTTTTTATTTTATCTAAAAAATAAAAACTGCTTTTAGAGCTGAGCAGTTGGCACAGGAAGTGATCCCAAACATGGTGCCTACTACAGCCATGGTGATGTTTCCCAGCCCTTATCATTCCCTTAGCAACTGATTCAGGAGGGAAAAACACAAGGTGGTAGTGGATACCACCACACTAGCACCAATATTGGCAGTGACACAGGCCTTGCAGTGACCATCTACATTGCCCTAGTACAGTTATCCCTTTTACATAACGACTTTTCCATGTTAGTTTTGATATATCATGGGTCCAATGTGGAAGGGATAACAGTACTTCCTTTGAAATACTGATGCCATGCCCCAACAAATCCCTGTGAATTCCCTTGTTCTGTGAAGTTTGCATTCAGTCAAAGGGCTGTACTTAAGGACTTAAGAACACTACATGTGGCCTTGAGGCTGTGGGTTCCCCACGCCTGCATTAGAGAAAGTTTTCTGTAGGAGACAGACTTTGAAATGCAGTTTATAGTAACACAAGGGATATAAATTGACAGATTGGGAAATTAGGGGAAAAAATACAGGAAATGTATGTGTAGATCAAATGGGAAGAATGCATGCAAAGCACTTTGCAGACCTCAGAGGGCTACACAACGTGTCCCAAAAGTCTTAGTGGAATTTTATACTATTAACGTTTTAAGCTATTAAGACCTTTGGAACACCCTCTATAAATATTAACTGTTAGTGTTTTTACAAATTTCAGCTTAGCCAGAAAGGATCAGAAAATCATAAATATGTAGGGGGCCATAGAGATCATGTTATTCAACACTGTGCCCTGCCCCACCCCCAACATTTTTTAGATTAGGAAACAGAGGCCTAAGTTAAGAAACTTGTCCAAAGACTCACAGACAATAAGACACAAAGCCAGGATTCAGATACATTCTTTCATTCTTTCTTGATCCAATGTTTTTTGCACTATACCATATTGCCTCACTGTACTAAACAGGCCAAAGCAGCAGTTCTCAAACTTTTTGGGCTCAGGCCCCCTTTACATTCCAAAAAATTCTTAAGCATCCCAAAGAACTTATGCTTATGTGGGATATATACATATATATTTACCATATTAGACACTAAAACTGATATTTTAAAGAATAATCATTTATTAATTTTATTTATTAATTTTTTATTTTTATTTTTTTTTGCTTTTTGTAAGGGCTTTTGGGGTTAAGTGACTTGCCCAAGGTCACGTGGCTACTAAGTGTTAAGTGTCTGAGGCTGGATTTGAACTCGGGTCCTCCTGACTCCAGGGCTGGTGCTCTATTCACTGCGCTACCTACCTGCCCCCCATTTATTAATTTTAAAATAACAATAACAAACCCATTACACATGAATGTAAATAACTTTTTTTATGAAATTATTTTCCAAAAAAAAATCAGTGAGAAGGGTGACATTTTAAATATATTTTTGCAAATGTCTTTAATGTCTGGCTCAGTAAACAGCTAGATTCTCATATCTACTTCTATATTCAATCTTTTTTGTGATAGGTTGTTTTGGTTGAAGTATATGGCAAAATTCAGCCTCATGCAGATATGTAGGAAAAAGGAGAGTATTGGGGCAGCTAGGTGGCACAGTGAGTAAAGTGCTGGCCCTGGAGTCAGGAGGTCCTGAGTTCGTTTCCGGCCTCAGACACTTAACACCCACACACACACAAAAACTATCCATGTAATCTTGGGCAAGTTACTTAGCCCCAATTGCCCTCCAAAAAGGCAAAAAAAAAAAAAAAAAAAAAGGAGAGTATTTTAGTAGGTAAATAGCATCTTAGCATTATAAAGAAAATAGTTTTTACCTTGAAAGGGTCTTTGGGGACCTCTGGGGTCCTTAGATCACACTTTGAAAACCACTGGGTCAAAGTATGAGAGAAAATGTGAGTTCTGATTGCCAATCACAAGCCTAAAGCTTAAATTACACAATGACATCACCTTGTCTCGAAGCTCCCTCTCCTTCCGCTCCTGTACGGTGGTCAGGTAGTTCACTGCTGCGTACTCCAGCACAGAGAGGAACACAAACACAAAGCTGACCCACAGGTAGATGTCCACGGCCTTGATGTAGGAGACTCGGGGCATGGAGGCATTTACCCCAGTGATGATTGTAGACATGGTGAGGACAGTTGTGATCCCTGGAAACATACCAAGGAAAGCTCCATTTTCTTTGTTAGAGTTTCCATTAGTTTTTCACTGCCTCTCATCTGTCTTTAAGTTTCTACTTAAAAATAAAATCCCCCTTTGTGTTATGTGCTTGAGCCCTCAGTAAAGTGTCCCAGGAATTATGAAACCAGTGAATTTATTTGTGAGAAAGAAGATACAGATGCTAAGTAGAGGTTTCATGGTGGAAAGAGCTCTGGATTTGGAGTCAGGAGACCTGGGTTTAAATCTGACTTTGCAATTACCTACCTTCAGGAGGGAAAAATACAAGGTAGCACCAATATGGGCAGTGACACAGGCCTTGCAGTGACCATCTAGGTTGTCATAGTACAGTTATCCCTTTTACATCACGGCTTTTTCCACAGTAGTTATGATATATCATGGGATGACCTTCAGGAAGTCACTCAATAATAGCTAGCATTTATATAGCACTTTAAGGTTTGCAAAATGCTTTACAAATGTGACCCCATTTGATCTCATAACATCCCCCAGAAGTAGGTACAATTATTTTCTCCATTTTATAGATGAGGAAACTGAGGCTGTGAGAGATTGTGATTTTCCTAGGGTTACACAGCTAGTATCTGAGGTCACATTTGAAATGAGGTCTTCCTGATTCTAAAGGTCGCACTCTAGTCACTCTGGTACCCAAACTGTCTGGGTTTTATTTGTAAAATTAAGAGGTTGGATTGGGTGACCTCTAAGGTTCATTCCAGCTCTAAATCTATGGTTCTAGAGTTTAAGGTACTTTATTAATATAATCCTATCCATTCCTGCAAGGCCTGGGATGCCAGCCTTGTTTGTTCAGTAGTTTCAGTCATCTCTGACTCTTCATGACTCCCTTTGGGGTTTTCTTGGCAAAGATACTGAAGGGGTTTGCCATTTCCTTCTCCAGTTCATTTTACAGATGAGGAAACTGAGGCAAGCAGGGTGAAGTGACTTGCCTAGGGTCACGCAGGTAGTGCCTAAGAGTGAACTTGAATTCAGGTCTTCCTGCCTCCAGGCCCAGTGCTCTATCCATTGCACCACCAGGAAAACAGAAAGTATGGAAAGAAAAGTGCTTATTATTCCAACTGCTGGACTTCATAAATATGTATTTCCATAAATATGCCTCTATCAAGGCAAATGACTCTATAAGCAATGTTCCCTGACCCTATGTTCCTGTCAGCTCACAGCTTTGGTACACAGACGAGAACAATACTTGACTTTAAAATTTTTCTGTTCTCTCCTTTAACACCAAAAATATTGTTCTCTTGAATGTATATTGCTTGACTCTGTTGTTGTTGCTGTTGCTGCTGTTACTGCCTGACCCTTTAACTTGAAGCTGTCTTCTCTGCTCCAGAGATGCCTTCTGCAGCGATGTGGATCTAGAAATTCACTCCTCACTTCTACCAAGGGAATCAGGGGAGCCATACATAAAGGAAACTGATTTGTAAACCAGAAATGCTGATTTATTTGTATTTTATCAGTTCAAGCTACAGTGCAACTGCTGCTCAACAGGCGGCAGGTCCCCAGTGAAATTTCATCTGGAAATGAAATTAATTTTAAAATTCATTAAATTAAGATGAGAACATATGCTTGACAAATATGGAATCAGAAGGAAATGGGGTAATCTTTAGGGGTCTCTTCATCAGGGTTGTTATCTCTCTTGGTGGTGTGCCCACCACCACCAATGCACCTATGCCTATATAAACAGCAGGTGGGGTTTGGTTTCTTTTAGAGTGGTTTAGCTACAAGGTGTCTTGAAGTATAATTGTTAGTTGATAACAGGCCAAAGGTCATCTCCCCACCTTTCATGCAAATAGTACTAAGGCAGGGTCTTTCTTATAATGAGTGGTTATTGCATGAATGTAATCAATAAAATAACATTGTCCCTTACTTAAGAGGATATGAAATGCAGGCACAGAGAGGGTTAATGATTTTTCTACAATCATGTGATGTATAAAGTAAAATCTATAGAATTATAAAGGAAACCAATATTACTGAAACACAGTTATCAAAAATCATCATGCCTCCTCATTCTTCTTTTCCCTGCAAAGTTTTAAAGAATGTATTTTTGTTTTTGCATTACAAATATTAACAGATTGTTCTCACTCCCTGAGATTTCTCTTTTACGAAGTAAAACAATTAAGTAAAATTTATAATATAGAGTAGGGCACAACTGAAACAATATCAATAATATAGTGACCCCATCTAAAAGTGCATATAATATTACACAACTGTTTCACCCCACCCATTAAAAAATACCAAATCTATTTTCTCTCCTTCCCAGCCCACCCATTAGGAAAAACTTTCTCTCTTTTTTTATACTTTTTTTCTTTCCTCCTGCCCTAGAAATTGCTACCATTAGACATAAATAAGTGTGTTATATGTAAAAACCATTCTATACATATGTCTATTTATCAGTACTTTCTCTGGATGCAGATAATGTCTTCCTTCATAGGTCCTCTGTAGTTAATTGGAGTATTTATAATAGTCAAAAATGACTTAGATGCTCAAAGTTGTTCTTAAAACAGTATTACAGTTACCGTATACAATGTTCTCTTGGTTCTGCTCATTTCTCTTTGTTATTTCATACAAGTCCATCCATGTTTTTCTAAGATCATAGAGCTTATCATTTCACAGTAGTATTCCATTACAATCATGTACTGCAACTTGTTCTGCCATTCCCCAATTGATGGGCATCCCCACAATTTCCAGTTCTTTGCCAACACAAAGAGAGCTCCTACACATACTTGGGGAAATTTTTTGAGGGTAGATAGATCCTAAAACAATTATTTATATTGTTTAATGCCTGGATTGTAGTTGAGATATCCTTACCTAAAGGAACTCTGGCAGGCACAGCCCTACGATCAATCCAGAAGGACACCCAGGACAGCATGACCATCAAAGTAGCAGGGAAATAGGTTTGGAGCAAGAAAAAGAAGATGTGACGACGTAAAGTGAAGTTAATGTACAAGCGGTTGTACCACCCTACATGACAGAGGGGAAAAAAAGAGAGCATACAATATCTCAAACACTTTCCCCCCAGGTGCCCCACATAAATGCAACTGGCACTTTATCATGCTTCTGGAAGTAGGAGTGAAAATGACTCAGGTAAAGAAAGAAGTTTTCTAATTAGCCATACCACACAGATGAATCCCCAGAATAATGCTTAAGATCAAGTGTATCTTTTTTGGTCACTGAACCCCATATGATCCATCTCACTTTTTGAGAAAAAATATGTTTTTAAATTGTTGAGCTGCATTTAATTGCAAAGTAGACACCTGTTCATAAATTCATCTTGTATTTATAATATTAAAGAATTATGAATGAAGAAAATAAGAGTGATGAAATAAAGTGGGGAAATGATAGAGTGAATATTACTGTGCAAGGTGGAAGAGCCTCTGTCTGAGCAGACTGAAATTTAAATCCTACCTCAGATAATTTGTAGCTGTATAACCCTGGGCAACTCATTTAACCTCTGCCTGCCTCAGCTTCCTCATCTGAAAAATGAAACAATATAATATGTAGTAATATAATGGCCTGCCTCACAGAGTTGTGAGGATCAAATAAAATGTTATATATGTATGCCTGTATATGTAGAAAGATAATATGTGTGTATATATATAATATATGTGTATATACGTACATATACACATACCACTTTACAAACCTTAAATCTCTCTCCCTTTCTCTCTCTCAAAGAAACTAGGTTTCCCTATCTTAGGCTCTAAGTGCATCAGCCACTTATAGATCTTATCCCACTGCTGATCAACATGGAAAGTTTGATCTGTTCCATTTCTGACTCTGGCCAGTTTGCCCCTCCTTAGACGGCTTGGGGGTCCTCCTGCTGCTCCTGGGGGTTCATCATATTGGTACCAGACTTAGTGTAGATACCTTTCAACTCATGTGAGCTCGAGGAATCCACTGGCCTTAGCCTTCCAGGTAGCCAGCACTATCAATGTTAACCAGTACTTTTTGTAGTTTCTCTGAGTTCTGCCATCTAAGTTAGTAGGGTATATATGGTGCCAAAGGCCAAACTGAGGCTGCAGTAGATAAAGGTCATGACAGTCTACCTGCTAAGCAAAGGGGATGTCCAAATCCCCTCAACTTAATTGCCCATCTCTTTAGGATTCTCACTTTTGGCTTCAAAACCCTATAGCTCTGAGAACTCGGGCTCATAGCCTTTTTGCATTGGAAAGAGACCTTAGGGAGCATCACATACAGCCCCTTCATTTTGCATATGTAGAAACTAAGGTCCAGGAAGTAAAATGATTTGTCCAGGGTCACCCTGTTGACTTGACAGAGACAGATATTGGATGCAGATTTACTGGATCCCTAGGTAATAAATATTCTGTCCACTGTATGATGTTGCCTCTCTGAGAACCATTAGACACTTCTGGGAATTCGGGAATTATAGAAAGGCTGGTTAGCTGTGTGAGTCAAAAGCATTAATTATAATAAAAAGCAAAGCAAAATTTAGCCCACATCCTCAGGCCTCCCTCCAACAGGCTTGCCTGTGCTGCTGTAAAAGGCAAGCTTGGTGGTGGTATGGAATTCTTGTATCAGGAACTGGGACAGGGAGATCCTCTCATCTGTCTTTAAGGAATCGTTCCCTTTTTTCCAGTAGAGCATAAGGTCATCTTCTGTGTAGGCATCTAAAAAGACAGAAGAAAATCATTAGAGACAGCAAACCTTGAGGAAGAATGTATAAAGAACTGAGCAAAAGATCTGTGTATTAACAGGGTCCCCAAATATAGTCAAAGAAGACTTAAAAATGAGAGATTGGAGGCAAGGGAGACATCTGAATTTTCCCTTTCCCTAACAGATCTCAGAGAGAACTGAGTTTGAATCCTCTCTCAGACACTTACTTAACTGAGTTACCTTCAGCAAAACATCTGGACTTTCTAAGCCTCAGTTTTTTCATCTGTAAAATGGAGATAATAGTACCTGCTTTGGAGGACTTTATCTTACTGGGTAAAGTGACAGTACTTGCTTTACAGGACTTTAGTAGGGTAAAGCCCTGTAGAGTAGACAAAGTAAGGCATTAATAATAGTACCTTACTAATTGGGTACAAATAATTAGCAAGTACTAATAGTAGAAATTTCCCTCACTTTGTGAGGATCAAATGAGGGATATGTCAAGGATTTTGAGAACTTTAAAGGATTATATAAGTATTAGCTTTTATTTCTCTCTCATCCAAGGGTAAAAAAAATAAATTATTGATGAATTTCATCATCAAAACACTTACTCCAGGGGGTAGCTAGGTGGCGCAGTGAATAGGGCACTGTCCCTGGAGTCAGGAGGACCTGAGGTCAAATCCAGCCTCAAGACACTCAACAAAAAACTAGCCATGTGACCTTGGACAAGTCACTTAACCCCAATTGCCCTGCCTTCCTCCCTCCAAAAAGCAAAAAACAAAAAACCAAAAACGTTACTCCAATGTGGTAATTTGTTTGGTTTGACTATGCCTATTTGTTACAAGGGTTTTGTTTTTCTTTTTTTTTTTCAGTCAGGCGGGGAAAGGAGAAGTGGGGGAGAAGAGAAAATAAAATTTGATGAATTAAAAAGTTTTCATTTAATTTTTAAAAACCTCAACCGTAAGTCCTGCTCCATTTCTGTTTTCTCTGGCTTCTTTAACTCTGCCCATTTTGCCTACCCTGTTCACTACAATTTGGCGCACACAGTTTAAGTTCTTCTGCTCTCGGTTTAAGTTACCCAGGTTTGAAGCACTAAAACAATCCTTTCCTTTTCTTGGAAGGAAGAGGAAGAATTTCCTCTTCTTTTTAGTTCAGATTCTCTTCTCCAGACCCTTACCCCAAGATTTATAGTTTTGGTCTCTGAAAAAAAAGGAACATTCTTGGTTGGGCCCCAGACTCATTGCCTTTAGATTCTGGTCCAAACTACAGTCAGGATAAAAACCTTGCTTACTCTCATGAATAACATTTCATCTTCCCAATCTATGCTTGTGCATTGGCTGACCACTATAGGTAAATAGGTAGATGACAGAGAGATAGAGCATTTAAGTGCCAAGCACCATGCCATGCCAGGAATACCCACCCATGCCTCCCTTCACCTTTACCCCTCAGAATCCCTGGCTTCCTTCAAGGTTCACTCTAATGCCACATCCTACATAAGGCCCTCCCCAAATCTCAGCCCTCACAACAATCCTGTAAGGTGGGTGCTGCTAGTATCCTCATTTTATTGTTGAAGAAACCGAGGCACACAAAAGCATCACAGCTAGTAAATGTTTGAGGCCCAGTTTAAATTCAGAACTTCCCAACTCTGGGCCTAGTGCTCCATCCATTTCACCACCTGCTGCCTCTGTGGCAACAGAGAATATACGAATAGTGCTTATAATTCTAAGTAAGAAAAGTTGAAAGGGGGTGAGGGATTGGAATGAAAGCATCTGTTACAATGTGTACCACAGTCATTTAATGTTTGTGGCATTGAATCAGATGGATCAGTTTTAAGAGATATGTTTTTAATTTCTGGACCCAACCATACTTACAACTTTCAATTTCTAGTGAACATGTTTGTGTGTCCAGGGGGAAACGGCTGAAATCCATATTGCACATTGCAGTCACAGTGACCCTAGAAATAAAGTGACACAATTGAAGCTCTCAGAGCCTGTAAAATACACAATGAATATGAAATAATCAGTAAAAAAAAGAAGGCACCTGCTGTTTTCCAGCGGGGTGAAACATCTAATCTCCTGCAGTGTAATTAAATACGTTGGGACTTAGGTGAAGTTAGAAAACAAAATGTTTCAGGGCTAGAAGATTTAGAGGTGGGAGGGACTAGAGAGATCATCCGGTTCCACTGCCTCATGTTTACACATGAGGAAACTGAGGCACAGACAGCTATCAAGCGGAAGAGCCAGAACTCAAACCCAGGTCCTTGGATGTGGAATCCATGGCTTTTTCCCCCCTGTACCACACTGATGTCGGGGTTGAAACCATATGCTCCCACTAATTTGTTTCATGTGCAAACATTATGCCATTACAAAGATCTCAACACATGTCAATAAAATAAAAAAGATAAAAGCAGATCTGGCTTCTAAAAGAACTGTCTTAATAAGTGCTTATGCTCTCTTTTCTATATTCTCGTTTTTGGCAATCTCATAAGTTCCTATGGTTTCAATTATTCTCTCTATTCAGATGACTTCAAATCATATTCCACCCTCATTCCTCTTTGAAGTCCCAGTTCCAGCTGCCTGCTTGCCATCTCCACCTGGATATCCTGTCAGCATCTTAAACTCAACATGGATAAAACAGAGCTCATTATCTCCAAAATCACTTTTCCTCCTGAATTCCCATTTCTGTTGAAAGCTCTGCCATTATTCCAATCATACAGGTTTATAAACTTGAAGTCATTCTTCATTTTTATTTATTTTTTTTTGCTTTTTGGAGGTGGGGAAGCAGGCCAATTGGGGTTAAGTGACTTGTCCAAGATCAATGGCTTGTAAGTGTTACGTGTCTAAATCTGGATTTGAACTCAGGTCCTCCTGACTTCAGGGCTGGTGCTCTATTCACTGCACCATGTAGCCACCCTCCCCCCCTTCTTCATTCTTATGAATTCATCGATGTACAATGAGTTGCCAAGTTTTGTCGACTCTATCTCTGACATCTTTTGCATCCAGTCTCCTCCCCTCCACTCATATAGGTTATAGATGTGCAATCATGTAAACATATTTTCAAGTTAGTCATGTTGTGAAAGAAGAAATAGAACAAAAGGGAAAAACCACCAAAAAACTTTTAAAAAGTGAATATAGCATGCTTTGATCTGCATTCAGACTCTATAGTTCTTTCTTGGGGCTGGGTAGCATTTTCCATTATGAGTTTTTTTGGAGTTGTCTTAGATCATTGTTTTGCTGAGAAGATCTAAGTTAATCATAGTTGATCATTGTACAATATTGCTGTTACTGTGTCAATGTTCTCCCGGTTCTGCTCATTTCACTCAGCATCAGGTCATGTAAATCTTTCCAGATTTTTCTGAAGTCTGCCTCCTCACCATTTCTTATAGCACAATAGTATTATATTACATTCATATACCATACCAAGTTGATATTCTTGGAACATAGTTTGTACCAAGTTACTCCCATGCTCAAGAGGTTTTAGTGGCTCCCTATTACCTATAGAATAGGGGTTCTTAACCTTTTTTTGTTATGTTGTAGAACCCTATGGCAGTCTGGTGAAACCTATGCATACCTTCTCAGAACAATGTTTTCAAGTGCATAAAAACAAAATGCTCAGTATTACAAAGGAAAATGAAATATAGTTATCAAAATACTAAAATAAAAATAAAACAAGGCCACAGACCCAGGTTAAGGACCCCTGCTTCAAGATAAAATATAAATGGCTCTGTTTGGCATTTAAAGTCCTTTCTAATTTTATCCAATCTATCTTTCTATGCTGATTACAAATTACTCCCACTTATACTTTCTATGTTCTGGGCACTTATACTTTCTATGTTCTAGCCAAACTGCCCTATTTGCTGTTCCCTGTATATGACATTTCATCTCCCACCTCCATGCCTTTGTGCAGGCTGCCTACCATGTTTGGAATATTTTTCCCCCTCTCCCCAACTTCTTGGAACCCACAGATCCCTTCCAGTCTCAGCTCTACTTCCATCTTCTTGAAGAGGTGTTTCTTGATTCTTTCAGTTATTAGAGATTCTCCCTCTCAAAATCACTTTGTATTTATTTTGTACACATTAGACATTAAACTATGAGATTCTTGACCCCAAGGATTTTTTTCCCCTTTTGTATCCCCAGTCCTTAGAACTATGTCTGGCACATAGTAGGAACTTAACAAATACTATTTGACTAATTATATAATTGATGTTTATTTATCTATGAAAATGCTGTATCCTTCTATAGAATGGAAACTCCTTGAGGGAAAGGACTATTTAATTTTCGGCTTTGAATCCCCAGTGCATAACGCAGAGCCAGTTGGTACTTGGTAGTTCTTAATAATTGCTCAGTGATTGATTGTTGAATTGAAATTAAGACACTTTGAGATTCTATATTGTACTACTCATTTTAGATTACCCAGTTTTAAAGTTCTTTTATAGGTATTCAAAATTTATATGTAATGTTTTAGAAATGAAATTAATGAACTCCCAATGCTAATTTAAAATTTTGGTCCAGAGGGTGCTACATTTTTTTTTTGGACAGGACGATGATACTTTTTTAGTTATAATAATTTCCACTAGGGGGCATAAATAATATTTTTACCACCAGAGTTTCATGGAGTCTGCCAGGACTGAAAACAACCACAAATATTCCCTTTAAAAATATGTATGAATTTTTAAAAAATTTTAAATAGTTTTAATTTAGAACAATCCCATCTTACAAAGGAAGGAAACTCTGCTTTCAGAGCATTGAGGATGGCAAAGAGATAAGAAAATAAAAACAACAAATGAATTGTTCCTTTTTTTCTTTTTGTTTGTTTTTGTTTCTTTGGAGGGGGAAGGCAGGGCAATTGGGTTAAGTGACTTGTTCAAGATCACGCAGCTAGTAAGTGTTAAGTGTCTGAGGGCAGATTTTGAAGTGTTCCTTATTAAGAAAATAATATAGAATAACAAGAATGGCAATAATAATAGCCAATATTTATTGAACACTTTAAATTTTACAAAGTGCTTTATGTATATTATCTTATTCAATCCTCACAACAACCCTGAGGAGGCAGGCACTTTTATTATTTACATTTTACCTGTGAAGGAACTAAGAACTACCACTTCAACATAAACTGAATAAAATTTATTTTAAAGTACACACAGTGAGAATTTCTTATTTCTGAACATAAAGACTTTCAGAGGTTTTTCTCTTTTTACTTTGTTTTCTATTCCTGCTTTGCTCTTTTTGCCTCCAATATACTAGTCTGTATTATGTGGAAAAATTAAGGAAATTACCTGGGTAATTAATGTAAATCAAAAGACCACTTCAGGGTCAATCATTTGTAAATTTTGAGCAGATATGGTATTTTGGGATGAATTTTCCAGATCATTCCACTAAGGTGTAGACTCAGTCCAATTCAGAGATCTCTAAACTCTGTTGTTTGTATTTCTCTTTCAATCGGGAAACCAGGCCAATGGAGTAGCAAAAGAGTGGATTATGATGGAAAAGGGCCACCACAGAGAGAAAAAGACTCCATAGAAATGCAGACTGTTTACTGACTTTGAGATATACCAGGTGAAGCTTCAATATCTACTGGTAGATTCTGAATTGAACTAATTGTAGCATTGTTAGTAAGGAAGTAGCTAAAAAAAGACTTTAGAGCAACAGTGCTGGGACCAGTTTTGTATATCATCCACATGGGAATTTCCATGGGACTAAACTTAGGAGAGTATCAATTTCAGAAAATTCCTTCCTGTTTATCCCTTGAAATAGAGAGAAAGTCTTACTTTAGCATAGGTATGAACCTGCTCAGAGGTCACCAAACAATTTCATCATCTTGACTCAATGGTTTCTAGAATCAATGCCTTCTAAGTATTCAATTTATACAAGCAGAAGGTTTTCCATAGAATGTAAGCTCCTAGAGGGCAGTGATGTACTTTTCATTTTGTCTTTGTATATTCCCCTGTCCTTCCATCATAGTACTTGGCAGGAAATAGACTTTAATAAAATGCCTGTTGAATTGAATGCAAAAAAAAAACCACCCCAAAGCCTCTTGTTTCTAGATATATTGTTAGTCATCATGGCAAGGAGCACAGGTATGACTTCTCTATTCATTCTACAACTCCCCCCCCCAAAAAAATTATTTTATATTATAGAATTCTGGAATTAATTTCTGTTTTTTTCGTGTTGTGGATGGCAAAGAGATAAGGAAATGAAATCAACAAATGAAGGAAAGTGATATTATATCCATGTGTCCCATGTTATTAACATGACAAGTAAATTTTAACATGCAGTGGAAATACCAAAAATAAGAACAATACTCAAAGAATAGGAAATTCTTAAGGCTATTTCTGTATCATGGATAATTAAAGAAACTTGAGGCAAGGAACTAAAATGAGATGAAGCATTGAATCTGAGACCTTACATTTGGCCCAAGTTTCATATGGAAGTGAATTTGACACTGATTTTCTATCCTTTTGTGGGTTTTCTTGTCTTTGAATGTTCTTGTGGATATCCTGCTATGAAGTTGAGAGGAAGTAGAAGAATTGTAGATTAGATCATCATGCAAGAGAAGATGGATATGTTGATGACAAATTACAAAAATTAGTGATTAGGTAACTGCTAGTAGATGTCAACTTCTTTGTATTTTTCTCTTTCCCATATGATTCAGAGTGGTTTCACCCAGTAGTTTATGACTTTTTAATACTTTGTTTTTTCAGTCTTATCTGACTCTTTGTAAACCCATTTGGGATTTTCTTGGCAGAGATACTGGAGTGGTTTGCTATTTCTTTCTCCAGTTTATTTATAGATGAAGAACTGAGGCAAACAGGATTAAGTGACTTACCCAGGGTCACACAGTCAGTAAGTATCTGAAGCTAGATTTGAACCCAGGAAGATTATTCTTCCCAATTCCAAACCTTAGTACTCTATCCACTTCTCCAAGTACTTCAATGGATCTGTAATTTCATAGGCATGGGTACTTCTTAGTCCATGCAGATCTTAACATATACACCTCTCATTCATGATCCTGCCTGGTAATAAATCCTCTGTAGGGGACCAGAGTAACACCTTAAAGGTTTTCCTGTGGTTCCATACTTTGTGAATAGTGTGAATTTTTGTGATTATTTTGTGAATAATGGTGCAAAATGCCTACTTGGATCACAGGAAGTGCTTAAATGTTTGTTGAATGAATAAAAAAGCATTTATTAATTACTTACTATTTATCAAACACTGTGATAAATGTTGGAGATACAAACAGAAAAGTGAACACACCATTATCAAGGAGCTCACACTCTAATTAAAGGAAACAGCATAAAGAAGTGGGTTCAGCTACACAGGAGATGGGCAGACCTGGTGGTCCTGAGAGATAAATGGTAGAGCAGGCAACAAGATCTAGGGGGCTTTAGGGTACATTGGCAGGTCAAAGGATGATGGAGATGATAAATCTACCTGCTTACTACTCACTTTTACCACCTAGCTCATATTTTTATTTGAAATAACATATAGTGCTAATATGTATGTTGTGATTTAATTTCTATTAAACATTTTTTAATTCAAACCTTAAATTTAATTCAGTTAAATATTTAATTAAATTAAAACACTAAATAATTTGTTTCTATATGTATATATATATATATAAGTATATATTTAAACTACTTCCATTCTGTGGAGTAAGATGTATTCATTGCTGATTTGTCATTCAAAGAAAGCAGATTCCACCCCCACTCCCTTTTAAACTTAGCTCTGTCCTTAGTTCCTCATTTTATTAATTTATCCTCAGTGTTATAATTGTTTTAATCTCTGCTTCTCTGGAGGATGTGGCAAGGGATTGCTGTCAGGGTTTTATATTTTCTGAGTATTTGGATTAAGCACACAGGAAAATGGGGCACAGTTCTGGAAATAGGTATAGAAGTCCCAAAATCTGCCATAACTAAAACATCCTTCTGGCAATGCAATGAGCCCTGGGAAAACTCACATGATGCACTTGGGTAGAGAACTAAGCCTCAGAACTTCAAAGACTGTAATATTTCACAGCTCTTTGAAAAGCCTTTCCTATGGGACACATTTCAAAACTTGGAGATGAGATTCCAATGACTTCATGCATGCAACACTGCCAGGTCAACCTGATGTCAGATTTCTTAGGTTTCAGGCTGGGATGAGGACTGAAGTGACTATTGATTGATTGATACAGTGTTCCCCTCTGGGCATAAAGCCAGTTTCAAAATTGCTTGGATTTTATATGGAGTTACATTACAATCATTACAATAACAATGCAATATACAAGATTTTATATACCACTATCTATTCCACTTTGCCAAGTATGGCATTTTAATCTTTATGACTTATAAATGCTTAAACTAAAACCAAGTCTATAAAGTTGAAGTGAGCTATCAACTTTGGAGAACTAAAGCAAAAGCATCTTAATAATTTTTAATATTAACATTTTATCCATTCATTCCCATTCCCATCAGAAGAAGCAGTTATATCTTTGAGTTTAAAGTGGCAGTGTTTGGGGGAATTACAAGGATACTAAGGGGCAGTTAGGTGGTGCGGTGAATAGAGTGCTGGACCTGGAGTTAGGAAGACCTGAGCTCAAATTCCACCTTAGACACTTACTAGCTGTGTGACCCTGAGGAAATCACTTAACCCTGATTGCCTCAGTTTCCTCATCTGTAAAATGAACTAGAGAAGGAAATGGCAAACCACTCAGTATATCTTTGCCAAGAAAATCCCAAATGCGATCACAAATAGTCATACATAACTGAAAAATCACTGAACATCTACAAGGATACTAACACATAAAGTTTGGGAATACAATTAGGAAAGCAGATATGTATAAAAGTGGCAGCCTTCACACAGCTGTCCATAATTATCAGTCAGTATTTATCAAGCATTCACTGTGTGCCCAGCACTGTGCTAAGTCCTGGGGATACAAAAAGAAACAAAAACAGCCCCTGCCCTCAAGGAGTTTACAATCTAATGTGGTAGACAACATACAAAAGAATATAGAGAGCAAGCTATATAGAGGATAAGTAGGAAATGATTAACAGGGAGGAGGAATTAGAATGAAGAGAAACTGGGGAAGGCTTCTTCTAGAAGGTGAGACTTTAGTTTGGACAATTACTCTCTCGGGTATAAAAGAATATTAGAATGTACTCTTGCTGCTGGTGATGATGTGGTATGGTACTAGTGATATCCTGGAGGGTCTGTGACAAAATGTGGAGTGCTAAGCTTTTGACTCTTTGGACTTTACCATCATGATTCATCTTCCTTCTAACCCTGGAATTTCCCTGAGCTCCTGGGTCCTTACCCCAGAACATTTCTCCACCATGATGATCACCCTTTTCTTAGTGGTTGAGCTCCTTCAGTATTAAAGGACTTTATTGTTATTATTTTTTTTAAAGCAATCGGGGTTAAGTAACTTGCTCAAGGTTACATGGCCAGTTATTTCTGGGTACGGTGCTGAGTATCTAAGCCCAGATTTGATCCCCAGGTCATCCTGACACTGGAGCTGGTGCTCTTACTCTCTGTGCTACCTGGCCGCCCCTATTAAAGGACTTTAAATGCCAAACAGAGAAGTCTATGTTTTCTTTTAGATCAGGGGTCCTTAACCTAGGTTTGTCACCTTGTTTGATTATTTATTTATTTATAGGAGTTTGGTGGAAACTCCTGAGGACTTGGGGTTAGGGGGAGGATCCCTAAGGCAGTGTCCCCCTGAGACAGAATTCAAAAATAGAACATGATAGGGAGAATCTGCCTACTAAAGGATTAGACCACCAAGTTTTACCAGGCACTTGGCTGGGAGCAAGACTGTCAGGGTCAGGACAGATGTTGGCCCCTAGTTACTCAGTGAGAACCAACCCCTTTGTGAGTTGAGACCAATCACTGGTATAAAGGTCTTTGGGGATATGTTTGTATAATGGGGGTTTCACCTAAGATAGTGTCACCTAGCTGGTGTGAAAGTGGAAGATGATTGGGACCTTTTACTGGGAGACTGGAGAACTGTTGGTCATTCTGCAATGGCCTTAATTACAGGGATGGGAATAGTTTTATTTTTTTCCAGTGACAGTGTTGGTAGCATTGTCTGTGACTTTAAAACTGCCTGACTGAGCAAGGTCAGGGTTTTTACCTGTCTGAGAGTGGAGTCCTTCACTCTCACCATGTGATAAGGGGGTACAGCCTAAGGTTCCCCTCTTCCCTCCCCTCCCCCTTTCCACCCCTGCTTAGGCCATATTGCCCAGAGAAATGGTCCTGGGACTTTGTCCTTTTCTTTTGTCCTTTACTGTTCTGAGTGCAAAGAATGGAGTTTCTGACTGAGTGGAGTCTCAAGCTATGGTGATCTAGGAGTCCAGGACTCAGGATTGGATATTGCTATAGCCACATCAAGGAATCTCTGAGGAGCCAAGGGTCCAGGATGCTAACCCACTGGGGCTTTCAAATTGAACTTGGTGGGACTAATGCTGTAGAGGAACTGAGATAAACTGTGAACTTAGTCTCTACCCCCTATGCCCAGAGACCTAGGTAATGCAAAGGGGATTACATACCCCTAAAGTGTTGGGATAAATGTTTGTGCATTTCTTCTTGCTATATTTTTGAAGTAAATATCTCTTTGATTGCTAATCCAATGTTAACTGGTTAAATGGAACTGGGGTGCTAGTTACTTGGCCCTTGAAAATGGGGAAAATACAGTCAGTGGGAGCTTGAGTCAGTAGTAGAGAAGAGACTTCTCAACCCTCTTAGAATATTGGAAGACCCTTTGGGAGGAGTAAAATGTAACCTCAGAGAACAGGAGCCAGAGCAAAACCAATTATACTTGTCTCAGTTCATGCAGTGAGAGGCAGAGTTCAAGAAACCTAGATGGGCATATAGTTGCAAAGTTCAGTCTGCAATAGCCTAGGAATTGTGGCTTACTCAGTATGATTGTGGCTTACTCGAGCCAAAAACAGCTTTAACGCTGAACCTCTTACATTTTAATTTTGCTTAGTAAATGTATTTTAATCCATATGTGAATAATCCTCTCAGGTCTCATGAAGTTGGGAGAGAGAATCCTTTTGGGAATGGGGGCACAAGCCAATCAAATTATGAATTTTAATGTGATTAAATCCTACCTACTTTGACTGGAAAGGAGCCCTGGTTGAAGTGCTGGAAAGAAAAAAGCCATGCAGAGGGATTAAAATGAGACTTAGAACCTGGAGTTGCAAGTCCCTACCTACACTGGCCTAACAAAATTAAGCTGGAGCAATTTGCCTTTGGAGCAACACCTGTGAGCTTGAACAGAGATAGCATTTTGATCACTTAGCTCTTAGTCACCTTCCTTTGATGCTAATATAATGATGATCATAAAGGCAGCTAGGTGGCACAATGGATAGACTACTGAGCCTGGAGTCAGGAAGACCTAGTTCAAATTTGGCTCCAGACACTTAACTAGCTGTGTGACCCTTAGCAAGTCACTTAACCTCCACTTGCCTCAGTTTCTTCAACTGTGAAACAGGGATAATATCAGTACCTACCTCCCAGGGTGGTGAGAGTATCAAGTAAGATAATATTTGTAAAGTATTTTATAAAGTATATAAATGTTTATTCTTCTCCCTCTCCTCCTTCTTATGATAGTTATAATTTGTATAGTACTTTAAGGTTTGCAAAATGCTTTTACATAAATGACCTAATTTGATTTTCACAGCATTCTCAGGATGCTGTTATTCTCCTTTTTTTTTGTTATTGTTCTTTTTTTTAAGGCATGTTCAACTCTTTATGACACCATTTGTGGTTTTCTTGGCAAAGAGAATGGAGTGGTTTGCCATTTATTTTTCTAGCTCATTTTGTAGATAAGGAAACTGAAACGTACCAGGTTATGTGACTTGCCCAAGGTCACATAGCCAGTAAGTGTCTGAGGCTGGATTTGAATTCATCTTCTGTCTCTAAACCCAGCACTCTATCCACTGTGCCACCTAGCTGCCCATTTTACATTTTTAAATGTTTTTTTGTTTATTTTTAGTTTTCAACATTCATTTCCACAAGATTTTGAGTTATACATTTTCTCCTCATCTTTCCCATACCCCACCCAAAATAGCAAGCATACTGAATACCTCTTTGCCCAATCTGCTCTCTCTTATATACTCCCCAATCCCTTCTCTAACTTTTTAGTAGGGCAAGATGGATTTCTATACCCCAGTGCCTGTATATCTTATTTCCCAGTTGCATGTAAAAAAAAAACAATTTTTTAACATTTGTTTTTAAAACTGTGTAGTTACACAAAATGTTTCCATAGTAGATATATTGTGAAAGACTAACTATATTTCCCTCCATCCTATCCCACCCCACCCCCCCCATTCTATTTTATACTTTGACCTGGTCCCTTTTCAAAAATGTGTGCTTTTTTTTAAATATTTTTTTATTTTTTGCTTTTTGGAGGGGGGAGTGTAGGGCAATTGGGGTTAAGTGACTTGCCCAAGGTCACACGACTAGTTTATTTTTGTGTCAAGTGTCTGAGGCCGGATCCGAACCCAGGTCCTCCTGACTCCAGGGCCGGTGTTCTACTTACTGCACCACCTAGCCGCCCCAAAAGTGTATGCTTCTAATTACCCTCTCCCCCAATCTGCCCTCCCTTCTATCATCCCCTCCTCTTATTCCCTTCCCCCCTACTTTCCTGTAGGGTTATATACCCAAAGGAGTCTGTATGTTATTCCCTCCTTAAGGCAAATTCAATGAGAATAAGGTTGCCCCATTCCCTTTCACCTTCCGGTTCTTCCCCTCCATTGTAACAGTTTCTCTTGCCTCTTTTATATGAGGTAATTTACCCTATAATGTCTCTCCCTTTCTCCTTCTCTCATTATATTCCTCTCTCACCTCTTAATTTTATTTTTTAGATATCATCCCTTCCTATTCAACTGATCCTGTGCCCTCTGTCTATGTATGCATGTACATGCATATATACACATACTCACATATGTATTTATATACATATATACCTCCTATACATACATACATATGTATGTATACATATATATTCCCTTCAACTATCCTCATATTGAGAAAAGTCTCATGAGTTAGTGATCGTTTTTCCATGTATAAATGTAAATAGTTCAACTTTAATAAGTTCCTTATGATTTCTTTTTCCTGTTTACCTTCTCATGCTTCTCTTGCTTCTTGTATTTGAAAGTCAAATTTTCTGTTCAGCTCTGTTTTTTTTTCATCAAATACTTGAAAGTCCTCTATTTCATTGAATGACCATACTTTCTCCTGAAACATTATACTCAGTTTTGCTGGGTAGGTGATTTTTGGTTTTAATCCTAGCTGCTTTGACCTCTGAAATGTCATAGTCCAAGCTCTTTGAACCCTTAATATAGAAACTATTAGATCTTACATTATCCTGATTGTGTTTCCACAGTACTCAAATTGTTTCTTCCTGGTTGCTTGTAATATTTTCTCCTTGACCTGGGAACTCTGGAATTTGGCTATGATATTCCTAAGAGTTTTCTTTTGGGGATCTTTTTCAAGAGGTGATCAGTGAATTCTTTCAATTTCTATTTTTCCCTCTGGTTCTAGAATATCAAGGCAATTTTCCTTGAGAATTTCTTGAAGGATGATTTCTAGGTTCTTTTTTTGATCATGGCTTTCAGGTAGTCAAAAAATTTTTTAAATTATCTCTCCAGGATCTCTTTTCCAGGTCAGTGGTTTTTCCAATGAGATATTTCAAATTGCCTCCTATTTTTTTATTTGTTTGAATCTGTTTTATAGTATCTTGATTTCTCATCAAGTCATTAGGTTCCATTTGCTACAATCTAATTTTGAAGGAATCATTCTCTTCAGTGAGTTTTTGAAATTCCTTTTTCCATCTGGGCAATTCAGCTTTTTAAGGCATTCTTCTCCTCATTGGCTTTTTGGGCCTCTTTTGCCATCTGAGTTAGTCTATTTTTAAGGTGTTATTTTCTTCAGTATTTTTAGGGTCTCCTTTAGCAGGCTGTTGACTCTCTTTTCATTATTTTCTTGCATCATTCTCATTTCTCTTCCCAATTTTTCCTCCACTTCTTTTACTTGATTTTCAAAGTCCTTCTTGAGCTCCTCTATGGCCTGTAACCAATTCATATTTTTCTTGGAAGCTTTTGATGTAGGACTTTTGCCTTTGTTGACTTCTTCTGGTTTCATGTTTTGATCCTTTCTGTCCCCAAAAAAGGATTCTATGGTCTGATTGTGCTGCCTCTGCTTGCTCATCTTGCCAGCCAATTACTTGACTTTTGAGTTCTTTGCCATGGTAGAACTCTACTTCCAGAGCAAAGAGCTTTGTTCCAAATCACTGGGGTTTTCAAAAATGTTGTCAGAGGTCTGAGGAGGGAGCCTTCTATGCAGCCACCTCTGGCACACTGGCCACACACCCCAGGACCACCACCCAAGACCACGATCCAGATCCAAGCAGGACAAAGCAAGAGTGATTATCCTCTTAATGGTCACTTGGTCCCCCTATGATCTGCAAGCCAGGAGCTCCAGAGGCAGCCATGTGGTAGTAGCTGCATCTGGTGTTTATGGGTTTAAAGTTCTGGAAACCACCACAGCTACTGGTGACTCACTGTCCTGAAGTCTGCTCTGACCAGTCTGGGCCATAGGTTGGGGCCACCCAGGCTTTAGCTTGGCTCATGCAGGACTATGTTTGGCTCCCAGTCTGGTGGGATAGACTCTTTCTGTCAGCCTACAGGCTCTCTTCAGCAGGAGATTTGTTTCTCTCTGTCACTTCGTGGCTTCTTTAGCTCTAAAATTTGTTTAATGTCATATTTTACAGGTATTGGAGGTGGTTGTGGCCAGAGCTCACAGAATTTCCTGCTTCTACTCCCCCGTCTTGGCTCTGCTCCCTAGCCACCCATTTTACAGTTGCTAAAACCAAGAACCAGAGAAGTTAAAAGGCTTGCCAGTGATCTCAAAGCTAGTAGGTGTTTAAAGTAGGACTCGAACCCAAGTTTTCTTGCTTCCAAGTCCAGTGCTCTATACACTGCTGCACCAAGCTGCTTCTTTATGTAAAGCAAGTGCTCCTGTGAGTAGGTACACACCCCTTTATGTACAGTACAGAGCAGTAATGTTCAATAGATATCATCTCACTGAAACTTCTCAACCCAGTAGTCATACTGTTCTTGGAACTGCCTAGAATGCGAAGAGAGTAAGCAAAGAACCCTGTGGGATGAGAATGAGTGTCCCATGGTGCAGGTTGAAAATGAAGCTTATTTTTAAGATTCTCCTGCTTGGACACCAAGGAAATCCCACGGCCAAGAGTCTCTTGCTCATTTGAATGAGGACTGCAAGAAGCTCCTCTAAGAGAGGCAACTAGGTGGCACATTGGATACAGTGCTGAGCCCACTGGAGTCAGGAAGATCTGAGTTCAAATCAGACCTCAGACACTTACTAGCTGTGTGACTCTGAGCAAGTCACTTAACTCTATTTACCTCAGTTTCCTCATCTGTGAAATGAGCTGGAGAAGGAAATGGCAAACCACTCTAGTATCTTTGCCAAGAAAATCCCAAATGGGGTCACAAAGAGTCAGACATGATTGAAAAAATGAACAACAAAAATAGGAAGTCCCAGTCCTTACCCAAAGACAAAGTAGAGTTAAACTAAGAGGATAATATATGATAGGATCACTGGGCCTGGAAGTGCATGATTTCATTTTTTGTCTTTCTTTCACCAGCAGAGGATACAGGGCCTGGCTCATAGTAAACACCTGTTGATTATTTAAATCCTTGGGGTGATTGTTTAAATAACTCACTCCAGATCATACAGTCAGTAGGTGATAAAACTAGTTCTTGAACCCAGATCTCACAGATTATAGGACCAATGTGAGAAATTTCATAGGATGGGAACAAAAGAGATCTTAAAACACCTTCCTTGCAGGATTGCTGGGAAGATCAAATGAGATAATATTTGTAAAATGTGCTTAGCACAAGTGTCTGGCATATCATAGGCATTGTATAAATGTTTGTCCTCTCCCTTTCCCCTTCTAGTCCAAGCACTTCATTTTTATAGATGAGGAAACTGAGACCCAAAAAGGTTGTATTACTTGAACAAGGTCACACATGTACTTTTCAACAGAGTTGACAACTGAACCAAGGTCCTCTCACTCCAAATTCAGCCTTCCTTCCATTGTACCCTGGAAAGAGTCTACCCTCATTTTTCTCATCTTAGTATTCTTTCCACTATACTATGCTACCTTCCTGCAGAAAGTGGGGAGAGTGGTTGCTCAAAAGGAGTAAGGGATTTGTTAATTTTTCTTGACTGAAGAAATAAATATAATAAAAAATTAAATTTGGGTATATAAGTCAAAGTATTAGATTATAATGCCATCCATATTTCTCTATTCCCTCAATTATATTTTTTAGGTTGTAAAATTCTTTTAAAAAATCTTTATTTAATACTGCCTTGCTTTCCCTTGATGTCAAGAAATGAAATTAGTTGAGGGGTTCATTAGTAATCAAAATTGAAAGGTAGAATTGCTATTGAGAAACTCATACTTTATGTTGCCACAATTGTCAATTTACTCTTCTCCTTAGGTGATTTAAATATTTATTTAATGTATTTTATTAATTTTTAATTAATTTTAATTTATTTTATTAAAATAATTTTATTACTAATTAAATAATTGTATATGTGATAATATAGATTAATATAATATATTTAAATATGTGACATATATTTAAATAACCTAAGGAGAAGAGTATTTTTCCAGAAAGAAAAGGCAAGAATGAGCCAGAGGACATTCTAGATTCAGGTTCCTCCCAGCTTGAGCTGACCCAAAAAAGCAGTAACAGGAACAGGTTTTTACCTGAGGCTGTATAGTACCTTCCCATCAGGCTGGACCCGAAGCATAACATTGTCCGTGGTGGTGTCATGGATGAAGGACCTCTTGGAATGTACAAAAAACATGTCAGGAACCCAGATCTTTTTTACTAGTCGGCCATCAAATGTCATACTGAGGTTGTTTGTGCTAGGGAAAGACAGCCTTTCATCCTTCCAATAGTGCCTCAGGTACAGGGTCATGGTAAAGTCCTAAAGGGGAAAAACCAAAAACAATGGCAGGTGTTAATACTGGATTCTTTTTTTTATTTCTTTTTTTTTGAGAGGGGAAGGCAAAGCATTTCGGGTTAAGTGACTTGCCCAAGGTCACACAGCTAGTGTGTCAAGTATCTGAGGTCACATTTGAACTCAGGTCCTCCTGACTCCAGGGTTGGTGCTCTATTCACTGTGCCACCTAGCTACCCCTAATATTGGATTCTTTAACCCCATAGAACACACCTCCAGAAGAATGAAAATGAAAAGGCAAACTCCTTTCTGAGAAGCAAAGCAGTGTAATGGAAAGAGTCTGGATTTGTAGTCAGGAGAGACCTGAGTTTGAATTCTGGCAGTTTTATCATTTGTAAATATACTTATATTATCTTCTCACAGGGTTGCATGAAGAAAGTACTTTGAAAATCTTATTCTTACGTTTGTGAGTTATTTCCTTTAAAAAAAAAAAACCAGTTTCAATTAATCTGACCATCCTGGCTAGCTATAGCTCTCTTCCCTTTCTAGGCTAAACTCCAGAAAACTACCTATATTAGGTGCCTCTACTACTTCTGTCATTCTCTTCCTTATGCTCTGTAATATGGCTTCCAATGTCATCATTCAATCAAACCTGACCTTTCCAAAGATACCAAAGATCTTTTTTTGTTTGTTTGTTTAGCAATTGGGATTAAATGACTTTGGAGTCAAACAACTAGTAAGTGTCTGAGGCTGGATTTGAACTCAGATCCTCCAGACTCCAGGGCCAATGATCTATCCACTGCACCACCTAGCAGCCACCCAGAGTTCTTTTAATTGCCATATTTAATGGTCTCAATCCTCATCTTGCTTGACCTCTCTGCAGCTTTTGACACTGATGATCACCTTTTCCTTTTGGATACACTTATCTCTCTAGCTTTTCATGAGAATGTCTTCTAGAGTTCTGTGATTTGCCATATCTAATAAGCATGGGGGTCACTCTAGGCTCTCTTATGAATCCTTTTCTCCTTTCTCTCTATCCTAACTCACTTGAACTCATCAGCTCCATGGGTTCAATGAATCCCTTTATGCAGATAATTATCTCGTCTATTTATCTAGCCCTAGATAAATTTTCTCTTGGGAATCCTGTCATGTATCAGCAATTGCCTTTTGGGCATCTCAAACTGGATGTCTTACAGGCATCTCAACTCAACATGTCCAAAACAGAACTACCAAGCCCTCCCCTCCTTCCAGATTCTCTGTTACTGTTGGGTACACTATAATCCCTTCCAGTCATCCTTGACTCTTTACTCTCACTCCTTCCACAGCTCCAATATGTTACCAAATCTTGTCACTTCTTCCTTCATAACATCTCTTGAATATGTCCCCTTCTGTTCACTCACACAACAAGTATTTGGGTTCAGGCCCTCCACTTCTGGCCCAAACTATTGCAATAGCCTTCTGGTTGGCCTCCCTGGCCCATGTCTCCCTATACTCCAATATAGACTCCGCTCAGTGGCAGGGTGATTTTTCTAAAGCATAAATCTGACCATGTCACTCCCCTACTCAATACATTCCAGTGGCTGGCTCCCTAATACCTCAAAGCTCAGATACAAAATGTTTGGCATTTAAAAGCTCCTCACAGCTTGGCCTTTTCCTACCTTTCAAGTCTTTACAGCCTTCCTTATATCCAAGCATACAGACCTATTTGCTGTTCCTAAAACACAACACTCCATCTTCCATCTCTGGGCCTTTGTACAGGCTGTCTTCCATGTGTAGAATGTTCTCCTTCTCACCTCCACTTCTCAGTTTCCCTGGTCTCCTTCAAGATTCAAATCAACTCTGATGTTCTCTATTGCCTCTAGGAAAAAATATAAACTCCTCTGTCATTTAAAGTCCTTCACATCTGGCTCCAACCTGCCTTTCCAGACTTGTCAAAGATTACTCCTCTTCACACACTCTGTGTTTAAGACAAACTGGTGTTTTGGTTTTCTCTGTATAAGGTAGTCCATTTCTGGCATTCGTGCTAGTGCCCATGCTGTTCCCCACGCTTGGAATTCACTCCTTCATCACCTATGCTTCATGGAATTCTTAGCTTCCTTCAAGGCACAATTCAAGCCTACTCTTTGTGGCTTCTCCAGACCCTGCCCAAACATCAGTGCTCTCCCCTCTGTAGAAGTGTAGCGCTCCCTCCAGGCATTCCCCTCCCTTCCACCTCCCCTGCTGCCCTGACCAAAAGAACTTGCATTAGTAAGTTAGGCCACCCAAAAAGCACTTACTACTTTTTGGGTCTGTAGTCTTAAAACTATAACATGAATCCCCATCACTGAATCCCACCTGTAATAATCATCCATTAGACACAATTAGCTCAAAGCAAAGGTAGAACAAGAGCAATAGTTACAAAACATCCCCCACACACACACAAACTTGGGGCAATGCTCCCACAGATGCACATGGTGTCAGGGGGAAGAGGGGGATAAGCAGAGACCCTTGGTAGGGAGGCACATGTGTAGGGAACACATATGGCCAAACAATTAAACGCCTGCTATTGTAGGGCCCCAGTCTCCTTTCTCTTCTCATTGTGTACCCATGCTACTGCTTCCTGGGACATTTGTGTGGCTAGGCTCCCTGGGCCTTCTCACTCTGTAGATTAGCTCCTGGACGACAGTTATAATTCTCCCTTGAATCCGTGGGTTGCTTTCTGCCGCTCAAGGGTTATGCTCTATAGAGGTACCTCCTCTAGCTCTCTTTGCTGGGTGAGATGCCATATCCAGTGGTAGGGAAGGAGAGTAAATATTCCCTCTCCTCCCTGCTGCCCTCTGATAAGGCAAAGACATCACTCTACAAAACTGCTCCTTTCTTCCGCTGCTCCAGTCTCCAGGGCTGGCAAATTTAGCTTTGGAAAGACCACCAGAGATGTGGTCTGTTTTCAGTCACCGAATAGCAAAATGTTCTTCTAATTCCATCTGGGAAATTTCTTCATACTTTGTGAAGGGATAACAGGGTAAAGACATGCCTTTACACTTTTGTTTAACTCATTAATATCTTGTTACTTATATTATCCACCTTATTACTGTCTGTGATTGTACCAACCAGACTGTGAGCAAAGCAATTCCTGGCACTTTAGAAACATTTTTTAATTCAACTCTAATAGACTTGACCAAAGACACTTCTCTTCTCCAAAACAGGTTCTAAACCTGAGATCGGTGTCAACTTATGTATTTGGATAGTTATATTTCAAAATAATAGGTTGCCTTCTAATCCTATGTATTTTACGTATTTAAAAACATTATCCTGCAAAGGGACTCCTAGACTTCAACAGACTTCCAAAAGGATCCACAAAACAAAAACAGTTTAAGAACCCCCGCCCTAGAAGCACTTGGAAGAAAATTGTCTTTCTGTCTTCATTTACTGATTCAAGAGCCAGATGCTCTAACCAACATGCTTCAACAAACTTTCCTAGGATACAATAGTGTTTTGCATAGATTATTAATCATTTCTCTGGTGAGCTCACAGATAATGTAACCTCAGCACCTCCTATTTAGAGAACATTTACTACTGAATGATGGGGAACAGGTAGGAGAGATTTATCACCTTTTCAAACTCTGAAAATAAGACCTAAGTCCAGAAATCCATAGCACCCCACAAGGAGTTTTTATTTACTTGGTATAGTTTTGCATTGATTTATCTGTATTGATTTATCCCATAGGATTTGTATTGATTTGTTTTATGGGGTCATAGCTTCATAGGCTTAGAGCCTGAAGGAACTTCAAAAGACAACCTAATTCAACTCTCTCATTTTGCACATATGGAAACTGAGATTCAAGGCTACATATTTTCACTCTGGTTGAATGTAAATTTCTTGAAGCAAGGGACCATTTTATTCTTGTCTTTATATCTTTGATGCCTAGTTTACTACACCTTGCACATAGTAGGCACTAATAAATACTTGTTGAATGAATGAAAGACTATTCTGTTTTTGATACTGTCTATATTCCCTGTAAAACAGCTCTGAAGGAAGGTCTGGGCCTATGATAAAATAGTCTTACATAGGTCAGAGTCAAAGCCCAATTTGTTTCATATATGGAAATGTTGATATTTGTTGAGTTCATAGTTTTTAGAAAAGAAAGTTTGAAAAAAAAATAAAAGTAATCAACTTGTGTTTCTGCAATTAATTCATCATGAAACTTTGAACAAATCCCTTTCTCTCTCTACAAGCATCTACAGTTTGGAAATGGAACATTATAACGAGGGCAGTTAGGTGGTACAGTAGATAGACTACTGGACCTGGAGTCAGGAAGACCTGGCCTTAGACAATTACTAGCTGTGTGTACCTGGGCAAGTCTCTTAACCCTATTTGCCTCAGTTTCTTCATCTGTAAAATGAGCCGGGGAAGGAAATGGCAACCCACCCCAATATCTTTGCCAAGAAAACCCAGAAGGGGTACTAAGAGTCAGACATGACTAAAAGGACTGAACAACAACAAAAGTAACTATAGTGACCAAATTTCCAGAAGAGATAAGAAAATGCATCTTCCTACCTTCTTTGTAGGGATGGAGGGCAATGTTTGTGAAACTGTGCAACACTTGATTTGATTCATCATTTAAATTTACCCGAACTGCCTTTTCCCCTTTTTTTGTTGTTACAAAGGATGGTTTTCAGGGTGGTGGAAAGGAAAAGAATATATCTGGAAATGAAGGTGATGTAAAAACTAAAGAAATCAATGAAAATTTCAAATAATTTTTTAACCCTACACACAGTCCCTTGAGAGTTCTGGGGTAATAACTATGGCATAATGTTTGTTAAAATGTCCCTTGAAGCAGATACTTATGCTATGCAGCACATAAGAAAGCCACTAGGTTAAGAGTAGGCATACTTCAATTCTTTGAAGAAGCTGGAAGCTACCTTATCAGGGACTCTGTGGTCAAACTCCATGTGGAGGATGGGGGGGCGGTCATTGTTGTTGTTACTGTTGCTGCTGCTATGGTTGCTGTTGCTGCTGTTTCTGCTACTGCTGTTGTTTAGTCATTTCAGTCATGTCTGACTCTTCATGACCACATTTAGGGTTTTCCTAACAATGATACTAGAGTGGTTTGCCATTTCCTTCTCTAGCTCATTTCACAGATGAGGAAATTGAGACAGAGTGAAGTGACCTGCCCAAGGTCACACAGCTAGTAAGTTTCTGAGGCCAGATTTGAATCTTCCTGACTTCAGATGTGGTACTCTATCTACTGTGCCAACTATTTGCCTGATTCTATGACTAGATCACCTCTAATAGCAATACCTAGCCTTTATATAGCTCTTTGGGGCTATATAGCAAAAGGAATGTACTTGTATGTACTGTTATTATTATCACCCTTTTATAATTTTAATAATTAAAAAATTATACTACCAACAGACACACGAAAGAGTAAATCACAGTATCCTGAGGTTACAGAATTCAGCCATTCCTGCCCTTTGTTCCTGTGTTCTTTTTTGTCTCTGTGTTCATCGAACTGGCATTTCACACCTCAATCCAAGTTTAGCCCTTCTCTGCCTTTTGTTTGCTGTCTGGAAGGAAATCTCATATCTCCTGTTGCCTATATCTCAGTCTGTTTACCCAACTATGATGACTTTGCCCTGCTTCTCTATGTATCGACAAGCAAAGGCATAAATAATTTTTTTACCTCAGGCAAACAGGACTAAAATGTACTTTCCAATGCTGTTGGGAAATTTTTAAGGGTAAGGGAGGGTAAGGAAGTGATATGCTAGAGAAAAATTCCCCTGGGATGCACCCTCTGGCACAGCATTGGGCACCATCCATTTTAACTAATCGTTTTTGGAACTAGGTCCTAACTCCAGGTGTTCCACCCTCAATCAATAAATCAACAGACATTCTAGTTAGGTACTGAGAATACAGAGACAGACTGAAATAATCTTACTCTTGAGGGATGACATTCTATTAGGGGAGACATGTCTCGTGTGAATATACATAAAATAAAAACGGTATTTAGGGAGGGAAAGAAACTGGGGGGGCGGTATCAGGAAAGGCTTTGTGTAGAAGGTGGCAATTGGGGAAGAGGTAGGATTGTACTCATCAATGTTTTAACAGCCAGTTCTCCAGAAAACAAACAAACTTGTACTACACGATAGACAAAACAATAAATCAGGACTGGGTATGTAGTTTATTTCTGAGGTGTGATGCTAATATTCACACTGGAAACTTAATCAGCTCATGCAGCTGTTTCCAGCTGGCTCCTGAAGGGAGTCCTGGCCAGAAGTGAGGAGAGAGTGAATTCCAGGTGTGGGGGAACACCAGTGAACAGTCACTGAGACAGGATGTAGAATGCTATGTGTGAGGAATTCAGAGACGGCCCATTTGGCTATAGAGTAGAATGTGGAAGTTTGAATGATGCATAATGAGACTGGAAAAATAGATTGGGGCCAAGTTGTGAAGGGCTTTCAAAGCCAAACAAAGGACTTTATATTTGATCCTAGAGTTTACAAAATAGGAAAAAGACACGGTCAATATGCACTTACAGAGAATCATTTTGGAAACAATATGGAGGGTGATTGGAATAGGGAGAAACTGGAGGCAGGAAGACAAATTAGGAGACTATTTAGGAAACAGGTGATGAGGGTCTGAACTAATATGATGGCTGTGAATAAGGAGATGGGGTTGGATGCAAGAGATGTTGAGGAAGAGAAAGCAAGATTAGGAAACTGAATGGATGTATGAGGTAAGGGAGAGTAAGGAGTTGGGGATAATACCAAGGTTACAGACTGAGGATACTGGAATAATGGCAGACACGCTTTAAAGAATAGGAAAATTCAGCAGTCAGGAGGTTTTAAGAGTACTTACTGAGGGACAAGTCAATGCCCTCTAAATTTTGCTTCTTTGGGGCAAAGCACTTATTGCCATACCCTAGTTATGACTCTGCTGACAAGTTCTTTGCCTCTCCTCCTCTAGTACTATCTACAGGGACTTAGCCCTTCCTCTGTACCCCATAGGGTTAACCTAACTGTGGAAAGTAGTTCCAACTCAGCATATTCTGCTCCTGAGCATAGCCAGGTGGATGGGGCAACTGTTGTATTTTATCATCCAGTCAGTAAACATTTACTAAGCACCTACTATCCAGGCACTGTGCATTGGGGATATAAACAAAGGCAAAAGATAGTTCCTATTCTCAAGGAATTCACACTCTAATGGTGGAAAACTACGCAAATAACAATATAGAAACAAGCAATATACAGGATAAATTTGAAATGATCAGTGGAGGGAAGGCACTAGCATTAAGGGGGATAGAGAAAGGTTTCTTGTAGAAAGTGGTATTTTAGTGACTTGAAAGAAGCCAGGGAAGATGGGAGGCAGAGAAATCTAGTCATAGGGGACATCCAGTGAAAATGTCCAGAGTTGGAAATGGAATATTGTATTCAAGGAACAGCAAAAAGGCCACTGTCATTGGCTGGCACCTAGGCTGAATATGGATGGCCGGGAAAATGGCGGTACTCTCAAAAGTAATAAGGAAGTTAGGAAGAGGGGAGAGGTTGGGGGGAAAGATAATGAGTTCATTTTTGTACATATTGAGCTTAAGATGTCTATGGGTCATCCAGTTCAAGATGTCCAATAAGCAGTTGGAAATGTGAGACTGAAGGTCAGCAGAGTGGTTAGGGCCTGATAATCAGATATGAGAATCTTCAGCACAAAAATGATAACTGAATCCATGGGAGCTGAGGAGATCTCCAAATGAAATGGTTTAGAAGGAGAAGAGAACAGGACCCAGGACAAAAAGCCCTGTAAAATTAGAGCATTTCCAGGGCCAATCACAGAACCTATGAGAAGCCAACTAACTTATAAAGTTTTCTGATATCACATTAATACCTGAATAAGGAATTGCCAGTTTATAACCTTGTGACTTGATTCTTAGCTCGAACCCCTTTTTCTCTTTGTTGTCAGAGTGATACTTACCATATCAACTTCTGAGATGCTATCCAGACTTTCAACTTGAACATCTACACCAACAGGAATGGCGGGACCTGAAATGTAGATGATGATGGTGATGATGATGATGCTGTTGATATCAGATATTCTTTTGTTAGCAAATATCCACTCATCCTCCTCCCCCTCCCAAAAAAAAAAAAGGAATGTGAGCAATTTCCTTAGAACCAGGGTGTTATATCTTTATTCCTACTGCATTGCCTTGATGGGTCAAAATGAAATTAGTGTTTGACAGGTAAGAACAGTTAAGGTGAGAATCTAGCAAATTCAAGTGAAGGTTATTTCTTTTGCCCAAATTATTTTATTTATTCACATGATCCTGAATTTCCAGCTTGCATAAAACCATGTAAGACTGATCACAGCGATAGAGTGCCAAGTTTGTAATTAGAGAAAGCAACCTCAAGGTGACCCAAATTGCTTCAAGAAGAGCCTCATCATTCCAAAGTCTTGGCTGAGAAATTATTGAAGTGAGCTGCTTTCCAGGGTATGTTACCATGTGCTATTTCCCCCTTGTTTGAGAATTCATTTTGTTCTTTTATTCAATTTACTTCTTTGAGGCCACTTATTGCAATAGAAAATGGATGCCATTTGGAGTCAGAAGACCTGTTTTCTAATCTTGGCTTTGCCACTTTATATCTGTGTGAACTTAGTCAAGCACTGAACATCTCTGGGCCTCTTCTTGGTATAACGGACATAGTGTTATGTTCTCTATGAGTCTAGAGTTAGAAAACTTGTGTTCAAATTCTACCTCTTACACATACTCTCCCTTTGTGGTAATTCATTTAACTTACTTGATTCTCAGTTTCCTCATCTGTAAAAGATGGTGGGGGTTGGACTTCATCAGGGATTCTTAATCTTTCTTGTGTCTCAGACCCCTTTGATATTCTGGTGAAACCAATAAGCCTTTTCAGAATAATGTTTTGTTTTTGTTTTTTTTTTTTTGCTTTTTTGGAGGGGGGAGGGCAGGGCAGCTGGGGTTAAGTGACTTGCCTAAGGTCACACAGCTGGTAAGTGTTAAGTATCTGAGGTTGGATTTGAACTCAGGTCCTCCTGACTCCAGGGCCAGAATGCTATTCACCATGCCACCTAGCCTCCCCTAGAATAATGTTTTTAAATTCATCAAATAATATACATAGGACTCCAAAAGAAAACTGGAATATAATTATCAAATATAATTATCACAGATAACAAGTTAAGAACCCCTGGACTAGATGTCACTTCAAGTTCTAAATCTATTATCCTATTTATTATTATTATTATTATAATTACTGCTTTGGGTCTCAATTTCTTCATCTTTAAACTGAGGGAGTTTAGCTAGATGATCTCTATCTTCCATCTCTAAATTTGACTTTCCTCTCTAAATTTATGATCTCAAAGCCAATTCTTACATATCAGGAACCAGTGGTCCAGCCTAGCCATGAGAGGATAGAGCTTTATAGTAAATGACCAAGAATCCATTGGGCAAGCCCATTGGAGACTGTGTGGGTAGGGCCTTATGAACGTTTGGACCATTTAATAGGCAAATCCTTCTCTTAAATTTAGGGTGTTTTGGGGGGCCTCTAGGTGGCACAGTGAATAGAGCACCGGCCCTGGAGTCAGGAGAACCAAATCCGGCCTCAGACACTTAACACAAATACTAGCCATGTGACCTTAGGCAAGTCACTTAACCCCAATTGCCCTCCAAAAAGCAAAAAAAAATTAAAAATAAAATAAAAAATTTAATGTGTTTTCCTTTATTACCAAGGAATATAGGATGGAATTGAAGCAAGAGGTAATCCGCTCAGCAGCCAGCTGGTGAAGTTTGGAGCCATTTCATTTTTCTTTGCTTCTTGGACTATAGAATTTCTTTCTTTCTTTTTTTTTGCTTTTTTTGGGGGAGGGCAATTGGGGTTAAGTGACTTGCCTAAGGTCACATGGCTAGTTTTTGTGTTAAGTGTCTGAGGCCGGATTTGAACTCAGGTCCTCCTGACTCCAGGGCCGGTGCTCTATTCACTGTGCCACCTAGAATTTCTAACCTATATAGCCAGTAAGAATGAATTGAAGGAGGAAACTTACTCAACCCTTAAAGGGTAGCAACAAAATATAAAAGCTCTGAGAAAGCTGATAATTAGAACTCTCAAAGGACAAGGATAGGACTTTAAATTCTCCTCCTTTGAAGAAGCAGAGAGACCTGAACCAGTTGTTGTTTAGTCAGTCAGTTGTGTGTGACTCTTTGTGACCCCATTTGGGATTTTCTTTACAAAGATCCTGAAGTGGTTTGTTATTTCCTTCTCCAGCTCATTTTTACAGATGAGGAAACTGAGGCGGACAGGCTTAAACCCAGGGTCACCCAGCTAATAAGTATCTGACTTTGGAATTGAACTCAGGTCTTCCTGACTCCAGGCCCAGCACACTATCTACTTCACCACCTAGTTGTTCCTGATCTGAACAAGAGTGGCAGACAAAGTAAGACAATTGTTTGTTGGGTGAAATCATCTGGTGACACGGAAAAGGTGTATGTGAGCTGCAACACAGCTGACTACAGCCTGACCTGAGAGAGCTTCACCAACACTGGGCTCTAGCCAATTATTTGCTGTAGGATTTTACCACCTCCTCTTCCCCGCCCCTCCCCCCCATTTAATTAAACCAAGCAGATCAAACTCTGTCCTTAATCATGCACACACAGATCTTGCTTCAGGCTCCCAGATGAAGAAGGATTTAATTATAGGATCTCAGATTTAGAGCTGGAAAGGAGCTCAGAGGTCATCTAATTCAACCTCTTTATTTTATAGATAAGGAAATTGCCGCCCAGGGAAGTTAGGTGATTTGTGGAAAGTTACACAGGTAGTGAGAAGGGGAGAGGGGGGAGAGATTTGAACCCAGGTTTTCTGAGTCCAGTTAGTGCTCTTTCCACGGTACTATACTACCTGCCCAGTGGTCCGGAGGCATTATGGGAAGGTCTTTTTCTTCTCACTTCCATTGGGATATTTTGGATTACAGTTGTCCCGTCATTCTTTCCTGATCACATAGTGGACTGTGATGCTTTACCATATTTAGAAGTCATTATCAAGAGTTAGGATGGATGGAAAACTCTGCAAATCAACTATGCCTAAAGGGCCATAAAACTGTTTGTACTCTTTGATCCAGTAATGCCACTGCTAGGTCTGTATCCCAAAGAGATCCAAGAAAATGGAAAAGGACCTATTCATACAAAAATGTTTAGAGTAGCCCTTTTTGTGGTGGCAGAATATTGGAAATTGACTGAATGCCCATCACCTGGGGAATGACTGAACAAGTTGTGGTCTATGATTATGATGGAATATTATTGTACTATAAGATGAGAGGGGAAGTTTCAGAAGAACATAGAAAAACATGAACTGATGCAAAGTGAAGTGAGCAGAACCAGAAGAACATCGTACACAATAACAGCAATGTTATAAGGATGATCAATTGTGAAAGACTTAGCTACTCTGATCAAGACAATAATCCAAAACAATTGGAAATTGAGAGATTGCCCATCAAGTGGGGAATTACTGAACAAATTATGATACACAATTGTGAAGGAATACTACTATGCATATAAGAAATGATGAGCAAGCAAGGTGGTTTCAGAAAAATTTGGGGAGATTTATGTGAACTCATGCAAAGTGAAGTGAGTGGAACCAGGAGAACATGGTACAAGGTCACAGCAATATTGAAAGGATGATCAACTGTGAAAGACTCAGCTGTTCTGATCAGTACAATGAGCTAAGACAACTCCAAAGAACTCAGGATGGCAATTCACCTCCAGAGAGAGAACTTATGAACTCTGAATACAGATTGAAGCATATTCTTTTTAAAAATTTCATTTATCTTTATTGTTTTATTTTGTGTTTTCTTTTGCAACATGGCTAATGTAGAAATATGCTTTGCATGACCTCACATGTAAATCAAAATCAAATTGCTTGCCTTCTCAAGGAGGAGGGAGGGAAAATTTGGAACTCAAAATTTAAAAAAAGATTAAAAAAATTTTACATATCATTTGCAAATATTTAACAAAATAAATAAGGCTAATTTTTAAAAAAGAAAATTGCTAATCCAAAGAGTGGTGGAGTGAGCACTGAACCCCATGATATCCCCACCTGATAGCACATGGCTTATGTAACTAAAATCAGGATGTTTTACACAGGGATGGCACTCAGCAGATGCTCACTGGATTCTTGCTTAGTTGGCTAGTCCACCAAGTCCAACAGCAGAAAACCATAATTTGAGAAGACAAAACTTCATGACATAGTTTTTGTTTGTTTTTTGGAAGCAATTGGGGTTAAGTAGGTGTTAAGCCTAGGGTCATACAGCTAGTGTCTGAGGCCAGATTTGAACTCATGTCCTCTTGGCTCAGGACCAGTGCCCTACCACCCCCTAATTACTGCCCCAAGACATAGATTTACTTAGCTTTTCACCAATGGTAGATAAAAGAGAAGCAACAAAGGTACATGCTTCATACCTCCAAAACCAGGCCTCATGCTGAAGTCATGGTCATCTATTCTTAGAAGTTGCTCAGATTTTGTCAGTGGAGACTTGGTGATGTCAGGACTTCGTTTCAATATTGAGCTGTACAGAAAACATAAAGTCATTCAGACCCTTATTCTGAACAAATAAGACATGTTTGTTTTCAGTAGTGATGCTTAATGAAGGTTTGGGTTATTTTTTATAGTGATGTATGGGTTATAGAGGTGTTTGATTGAAGAGGAAAACCATTCACTCTCTCTCTCTCTGGCTCCTACCTTCAGGTGGGTAGAGTCACACTTTTCTAGCCATGCTCTCTCCTTCAGCTTTCTCTCTTGTCCACGGAGCAAAGTGTCTCATGTACAGAGAACAAGAGAGGAGAAATATACCTGAGGGGGGTTCCTCTTGCTTCTATTATTCACCAAACCTCCCACCCCTTAAAACTATTTACTTATGGCTCAGTCTTTTGTCTAGGGCGTCTGGATTAATTTACTCTCTCTCCTGATTTGAGGAAGTTATAGAATATAAACCAACAAGATTCTCTTTCATTTAGTTCCAGAGCCCCCAGATGGGAAGATCCTGATAATTTCTGACAAGAGTCTACTTTCTCCGTCTTATTCTGTGTGTATAAAACCTGCTAGCCATTGCTTCTTCCTTTGAATTCCTTTTTCAGTAATGACATACAGAAAGTCCTATGTTTGATCACACTTATATTATGCCTGCTTTCAAGACTAATTGAACAGAAATTTAAATGAACTGCTAAGAATTAGTGAGCTTTGGATTTAACATAAGCTCTCTTGGACAGGGTCGGGAGGATGAGAGACAAGCAAAATCACCATATGGTATCAGTTCTCCCAAATGGAAAGTTCAACAATGGCCTGTATGTGCAGATGCCCCTCTAATCATTGACCTTGGGCACTCTCTTCTAAGGTGGATGAGGCAGGAGAAGGTAGAGGCAGGCTTACTCCAGTGACTGCTGAAATGACAGCAGTATCACCCACCTTTGGGACATAGCATCCAAGCTCAAACCACCACCCCCTTCCTGGCTCACCTGCCTACCTCCAAAATTGTCTCACTTTTCCTGAGATTTCTCTAGTACAAGAGGAAGGTAACTCTGTTTCTTCAAGCAATAGTCCCTCTTTTGTTAGTGGATCAAAAACAAAATGAACATTTCCTTCCCATCCAGCCGATTCCATTTCAGCTACTCCAAATCCTGGGTGGAGAGGGGGAGGAAGGGCTGGAGCTAGGGAGGTGAGCTGAGGCTACACTTTTTTTTTTTTAAAGACCAGTCCTTCCTTCCTTCTCTGCTTCCTTCTTCCACTACCTTTGTCCTTTCCATCTGCCCTCTTTTCTCTTGCTGTTTCCTAACTTCCCTTTCTTCTTTCCTTTGCCTCCTCATATGCTTTCCCTTCTTTTCCTTTCCCCGATAACTTGCCTTCCTTCCCTCTACATTTCTTTCTCCCTACTTCTCTTCTGCTCTCTCTCTTTTCCCCTTTCTCTCCTCCCCATTGTCTTTCCTTCCTTTCTGCCTTCCTTTCCCTCCTCCTTTCCTCATGTCAACATAAGGAAAATACTTCCTCCACAAGATAGCTCTGATTCAGAGAGTCTGGGAGATCCCCCTTGAATCAAATCATAATTTTTATAACATTAAAATCCACCTTCCCCAATTCTTTAGACTGTGGTATAACCTGCTTCTTCTTGCACTTTGGAAAGGGTTAGAGAGTAAAGACACAAAAGTCATTTACTGCTTCTAGAGATATCAACATTAGGGGAGTTTGTCTGGTCAGCTTCATGGAAGTTGTCTGACCCTATTTACAAGAGTCAAAATCCTAACTGATATGCACCATAGGAGATAACTTCATTTCATTGTTTTTCCCCCTAAAATTCAGTTCACATAATAATGTTCTCAGAAATTATTAGTCACCTGACCCATCTTCACTTCAGGCTTCTATTGCTTTCTAATTTCAGTTCTGCTCCAATGTATCTCCTTTATCTAACTGTTTATTCTTCATGTGAACTATGCCCTCATGAATAATCAGAGCTACCAACTTCAGGTCACAATCACAATATTTCAAAGTCCTAAGGGATGTTATTGTCTACCTACTCCAAATCATCTCAAAGAATATCATACTCAAAGAATCCCAACTATAACATATTGCGATAGGACCAAGATTCCTCTGTTTCTCCACTTGTACCTAAGTGAAAGACTTTAACATTTATTCTTACTGAATTTCATCAAGATGCAGCCCAATCTCTAGTGAAGAGTTAGACACGGCTCAACAACAAAACCCCCAGATCCCTTTCAGAACTGTTGTCTACTCATACTTCCACCTTATTATACTTGTGAAGTTGATGTTTTTGTACTCAGTCGAAGGAATTTACATTTATTCCTATTGAATTTCATCATATTAGATTCATCCCAATCTCTAGCTTATTAAGATACTTTTGGATCCTGACTCTGTCCTTTACTATATTAGCAATCACCGCTAGCCTTGTGTCATCTACAAATTTGATGAGTATACTATCCATGTCTATACCCAAGTCATGGATAACAAAAAGTGTTTTTACAGCAGATCCCTGGGAAATTCCACTGGAAACCTCCTGCCATGTTGACACTGAACAATTCAAAACTATTCTTTGAATCCAGTAACCATCTCTAAATCTGACTGTGTCATTATCTAATTCAGTCCATATCTTGACTCTTTTTTTTTTTGAGGGGGGAAGGCAATGAAGTTGGGGTTAAGTGACTTGCCCAAGGTCACACAGCTAGATAAGTGTCTGAGGTCAAATTTGAACTCAGGTCCTCCTGACTCCAGGGTGGTGTTCTATTCACTGCAGCACCTAGCTGCCCCCCTTGACTCATTTCTTAAAGAGGCCTATTCACTGAATGGGCGTTACCTCATTCTAAGTGAGAACCTGAAAAGGCCTTAGCCTAAAAGGGCCAGGGTCTCCCATTGCATCCTGGGTCATCTCCATTTATCCTGATGAATATCTGTCACTGGACCCAGATGGTTCTGGAGGAGAAAGTGAGGCTGGTGACCTTGTACAGCCCTTCTTCACTCAAATCAAAGTCAACTGCAAGTCCTGTCATCATTTCCCCGATGCTACAGTCCTCTTCAAAAACAAAGGACAAACACAACAATCTATCTCCTCCACAAGAATAGTATAAGACTTTTTGTCAAGTTTTTCTAAAATAGAAGTAAACTATATCCACAGCACCCCCTTCATCCACTAGTTTAATAATCCTGTCAACAAGATATATGTGTGTATATATGTATGCATATATACACATATATTTATTTATCAATAGTATTTATATTATATGTACTTGTCTCCCCCATTAGAATGCAAGTTGAGATAATTTCATCCTTTGTACTTGGGTCCCAGCACCTAGCACAATTCCTGGCACATGGTAGGCACTCAATAAATGCTTGACTGATTAATCAGTATTGGATGAATACTCATACCTTCCTTGTTTGTGTGTCTCCTCGTGCACTTCTCGCCTCTGCCTTTGAGGTCTGCTGTAAAAACAAAAATAAAGTTTTAAAAGGAAGAAATATGACTCAACCAATCAGTCAGAATTCATTAAGCAGCCACTATGTGTAAAGTACTTTGCAAGGCATTGGGAATACAAATACAAAAGTGATCCAATCCTTGCCCTCAAGGAGCTTACAATCTATCCCGGACAGACATAAACAGATAGATAGATAGATAGATAGATAGATAGATAGATAGACAGACAGACAGACAGATAGATAGAATATTATATAGATATAGACAGATATACATATAGATATTCATACAAATATAGGTAGATATATAAATAAATACATACAAAAAGATACAAGGACTTGGAAGGGAAGCACTAGCATTTGAGGGGATCATGTAGAAGGTGGCACTTGAGGTGAGTCTTGGAGTAAACTTGAGATCCTAAGAGTTGGAGGTGAGGAGGTTGTGCGCATTAGGTATAAGGGACAACCAAGGCAAAGGTATGGAGATGGGAGATGTGGTGCTGCCAAGTGTGAGCAACAGTAAGAAGACCAGTGTGGCTTTTGTGAGAGGAAGTGATATGTAAAAAACTGGAAAGGTAGGTTAAGGTTGTGAAGGGCTTTAAATAACAGAGTTTACATTTAATCCTAGAGGTAATAGGGAGTCACTGCATTTTATTAAATAAAATAAAAATAAAAAGTTGACATTGCCAGACCTACATTTTAGGGAAAAACCACCTTGGCAGTAGGGTAAGGAATGAGTTGGAGCGAAGAGAGACCTTAGTTAGAAATATTAATTAGTAGGCTACCTGCAGTAGTTCAGAGAAGAGTTGAAGAGGCCCTGAACTAGGAGTGAGGCTATGTGAGTAGAGAGAAGGGGACAATTGGAAGAGATATTATATAGATAGACAAGTTATCTGCTATGTGGAGTGAATAAGACTGAAAAGTCTAAGGTGACTCCAAGGACCTTTGACAGACGTAGGGAGGCTCAGAAGAGGGTTGGAAATATTGGGAGGAGGGCTGAGGGAACACTGAGGGCAAACTTGTTCTGTTTCACAACAGTATGTGCTTCTGTAAATTTTCTGCCCACCTGTGAGTTCTCTGTATCGACTTCATTATCTACGGGATAAAATAAAGGCTGTCTTCTACCTGATAGGTATTTGTTACCTTGAATGCTTGTATGGAGCTGGGGAGCCCTGTTGTTCATATGTTGAAACCTAGACTCTGTTGGAAAATATGTAGCTTATTCCAGGAGAGCAGCAATTATAACCTTAAAACTTTTAAAAGGAATAAAATGGTGAAAATAGTGAATATAGAAGGTGACCTTTGGGAAAGCAGTTAGGACTTACTGATGGAAAAGACAGAAACCTTACAGCAATGTCCATGGAAACTCTTTTTTTAACCCAATGATCTCATTCCTTCTTCAATTCCTTCTTTTCCAGAAGAGAAGTATATTTTTGTCATACCAGTGATTACATGGGTGTAGGGGATTTCTAATGAAGAAATTTCCTCTGCTAAAGCAATTAATTCTCACTTTAAGTCTTAGAGAGTTGCTTGAGGCTCTGAGTGTCTTGTTCCAGATAGATTAATCATGTGTCACAGGTGAAACTTTAACCCAAATCTTTGCAATTCCAAGGCCATCTCTCCATTCACTCTGTCTCTAAGAATATTATCTCAGAAAATGTGATAGTTTGTAATTCTTCCTCATTATAGACACCATTATGCGAAATAAACACAATTTGTAGTTATAAGGTCAAGACAGAGGAGTGATCTCTAGAGTCTAGTTTCAGACATTCATGTGAAGGTGGGAAATGAGCACAATTTGACTCATCAAATGAGATGAAACATTCAATCAATTAGTACTTAATGTTTGCTGATTGATTGCTGTCATCATCTGGAACAACATATTGCATCTTGTTAGGAAGTGATGAATCAAAATTGTGCTTATTTCCCACCATTACCCAAGGTGAAGGCATTTATTAAATGCCTACTATGTGCCAGGTGATATACTAGGTAATGGGATACAAAGAAAAAAAAGAAACAGTCTTTGCCTTCAGGAATCTGATATTCTATCAGAGAAACAATAAACGTGTGTGTGTGTGTGTGTGTGTGTGTGTATAACACCTGCCTCCCAGGTTTGTTGTGAAGATCAAATGAGATAAATTTTTAAAGTGCTTAGATCAATGACTGGCACATAGTGGGCACTTAATACGTGCTTATTCCTCCCTTCCTGCCCCCCTAACCTTTTCTAACCTCGCTCCCTCCTTCCTTCCTTCTGTCTGTCCATTCGCCCTTCCATTCCACTATTCATGGTGGCTATTTGAAAGTTTTTCTTTTTTGCTCAAGCCTCCAATGACACCCTTCCCCGAACTTTCATCTTTACCTTCATACTTTATCCAAAAACTTGAGGTTGTCCAATGGACAACACTCTTTTCTCCTCTCCTCATGTCTCCATCCCCTGACATTGTCCACCACCTTTTCCTCTCTTACTTCAGTCTCTGAAGAGGCAGTATCTCTCCTCACCAAGACCAACTCCTATGTGTACCCCTGATTCCATCCCTTCTATCTATAGTTGACTGTCCCCATTATCATCCACTCTTTTTCTCTAATATTTAATCTCTCCCTGCTACCTACAAACACACCCCAAGTAAGTTCCTTCCATCCTCCAAAAATTCTTACAAGATTCTACCATCTCTGCTAACTATGGTAATATATATATTTTTTCATTTTTTTCAGCCAAACTCCTTAAAAACCCACCCATGTGGATTTCAGTGGCTCCCCTTCCTCTCTTCATATGATCTTCTTAAGCCCCTGAAATCTGGTTTTTAATATCCTCACTCAACTGAAACTGCTCTCCCCAAAGTTACCAACTCTCTCCTTAGAACCAAATCTAATGGCTTCTCAATCCTCATCCTGTCTGACCTATTATATTTGACATCTTAAATTCCTTCTCCCTCAGGATAATCGCTCCCCTCTGTGTTTTTGGGATGCAGCTCCTTCCTCACTCTCCTCCCCCCTGTATGACTTCTCAATCTCAGTTTCCTTTGATGATTCATCATCACATGAACACTAATTGTAGGTTCTTCTCTTTTCTCTTTTCATTCAGGTAAGGTTGATAAACTCTGCTGGAAAGAGGTTTAAACTGTAGAACTTTCCAATCAAGGGGAATCAGAGTTTGTTTGCTTGGTTTTCAGAAATTATTCAATAACCTTCCCCCAAAATGGATTTTCTGAATTAGTTCATTTGCTGAATTAGCAAGTAACCAGACCTACTAGCGCAAAATACTGCTTTAATGAACTCCCCAACATCCTCTCCTAATCTATCTTGTTTCATTTCTAGGGAGGGCAGCTACCGTCTTATATAAGTAAGCTCAAGTTACAAGTTAACTAAAGGAAAATATCAGGAAAGTAGGTTCTCTAGATTGAGGGCAAGGTAGGATGAAAGGTTCTGAAGTTGAAAAAGGATTTGAAAGCCTAGTTCTGGCCCAGAGCAGATGTAAACAAGGAATGTGATGTTCCACTCAGACTTGAATAAAAGCTTCCACAGTACTTAAGACTGTGATATAAGCTTTCAGACCAGACCTACATTGAAATATAATTCTTGTTTTTAAATAGTAACTCTTAGATACAATAAGACATTCACCTAATTCTTTGAAAATTAACTCCCAAGAGAAACTTACTCTTACTGGGGCAAAGAAGAAACTCTATAATAGTCAAGATAAGATTTACATAGGTCTACTGTTGTTTTTTAAACATTTTGTTATAATTTTACCAAAAATATGGAATGCTCCAAGAATTTGGATATCACCCTTATGTGGGGACTGTGCTAAACTCTGTATCATTACAGTTTTAGTATATGTGCTGTCAAATTGAGCCCAGTCTACTGTTTTGTTAAAAGCTACTATGTCTCCCTTCCCTTTTTTGCCAATTAAATGCTTCCACTCTAGACTTTGTCTATAGCACTTAAGAAAATGCCAGCTCTAAGAGGCTATTAGGTTTCACCTGATCTAAGGAAAGCCTGAAAGCAGGGAAATGAAAATGTTAAAGCAATGTGAGCTTTGAAAGAAGACAGCCACTTTCCCCCAGCTATACAAACCTTTTGGATTAAAGTAATGAGATGCCAGTAGAACCTTTCAGTATGTAATAGGTATCCCCCTCCTCTGAGCAGTTAGATGGGGCCTGGAGTCAGGAAGTCTCATCTTCCTGAGTTCAAATCTGGCCTTAGACACTTACTAGCTGTGTGAGCCAGGGCAATTCACTTAGCCCTGTCTGCCTCAGTTTCTTCATCTGTAAAATGAGTTGGACAAGGAAATGCCAAACCACTCAAGTATCTTTGCCAAGAAAACCCCAAATGGGGTCATGAAGAGTCAGGCATGATCAAAAAACAACAACAACAACAACAACAAAAAACTGACTGAACAACAACAAATACCCCTCCACTATTGAATCAAGCATTACTTCAGTTCATTGTCTGGGAGAAATCTGTCTCCAGCTTTCCTTCAGTGCCTATACTAGTCATGGATCAGGCAGAAACCATAAATCAAATAGCAAAGCATTTAAGTGAGACAAAATAGCACAATGCATAATGGGGAGGGAGGAATCACACAGTAGAATAATTCTCAGTCCCCATACACAGATGAGTACAAATTCCCACAGACAAACAGCTAGCTGGGCATTGTGGCTCACTTTTGTAATCCACCCATGCCTGGAATCTACCAGGTTGCCTAAGGAACAGCGAACCAACCCAAGTTGGAAACCAAACTGGTTACAGCTCCTGTACTTATTTGATCAAAGTGGGGCTGGGCTCTGAGCAGCCTCTACACTCCCAGCCTGGGTGAAATAGCGAAACTCAGTCATCTGAGGAAAAAAAGAATCACACACTGGTGAACCAAGGGAACAAAGACATGGAAAGCTTTTGGATCTAAGTTGAGGGAGGGTCTCAGTGGCATCTTTTTTTCTGTCATCAATGGAAAATTTCTGCTTGAGTTCCATCCCTATCCTTATGTGTGTGACACTATCCAGAAATTTCTGGGCCATCACCATTCTGCTTCCATAGTTGTCATTCACTGAATGTCTACCTGTGCCCCTACCCTCTGCTTCTGGAGCCACTGACCACCAGTTCCTTGTGCTGCTGCTCTCTGACCTCTTATCGGTCATCTGATAAAATTCTTCTCTTTTTGCTTCAGCTTCCAGGAAGTGTCATTGCTGCCAGAGAGTGGGACCATCCTGGCTCCATGACTCGGGGCTAGTCAACCCATTTTCAGTTCTGTATTTAATACACCTTGTCTGTCTCCTGATAATCATTTATCAATTTAATATTTAATATCAATTATTTATATAAAAATATTTATATATTTCTATATGATAATTTAATATCAATTTAATAACCTCAATAAGGGCCAGAGCCTGAACTAATCAGCCAGAAGAAGAGCCTGGGCCTAACAGCTTCTTTGCTCTTTGAATAAACTCAGAGAATACCTCTTCCTATGTCAACAAAGCCAGATGGGACTGACTTTATGGCCATTAAGGATGAGACCCTGAACCCAAGGCACTATCTTGAGTAATGGGACTTTTTCTTAAGATTTATTTTTGGACATATACTATATCTTATATCTTTGGACATATATTATCTTTTTTTTTAACATATACTATGTTAAGGCATGTTAATGATAAAGAAAACACAGATATCCTGGGTCATAATTTTAATTGACATTTTGTCAACTCTCTTATTTAATTGTATTTACCACTTATTCAATTTAAAAAATTCCTTTCTCATACCATGATATATGGAGATCACAAATTTGAGTGACACAGCCACCCTGAATTGGGATGGTTCTAAAATGTATTTAAGCCTTATCATTCTTTTGTTCAGGCAGTCAGATTTTATCTGGCTCCATACTTGTATGTATTCAGCTAGCTTTAAGGGAATAAACAATATTAATTTACATATTCACCTAGCTTTTTTGCCTCCTTTAACCAAACTTTCAGGTTGACAGTCCTTAGCTGACCCACAAAAGGATTGCTCAAGAAACAGGAGTTTTTTTTTTTTCTTCATCTCTCTCAACACAAGGGCCCAAGCCCTTATTCCTCTATGAGTCAAGGAGAATAAAATCATTTTGAGTCAGGATGCAGGCTAGGTGAATCCCTTCTGTTGAGTCTTTCAGAAGCTGGGTAATGCATGCGAACACACATGCACATGCCTGTTTTAATATCTGAATAGCTTCCATTATCATCACTACTAACCCTGAGCAGTTGAAATGAAAACAAATATAGTTATCCCTTCCACATTGCAGGGGTTAGGGGTGCTACAGGCCACTGTAATTTGGAAAATCCACATAAAGTTTTTGGCCCTCCCTTCATACGAGAGAAGTCTGAATTTTTTTCTTTTTCTTTTATGGAGTATTTACAGTACTTTATTGTAATATTTGGGTTAAGTATTTGGTCATAGGCTCTATGTTTGTCTGCTGGCCTTCGAGTATCATCTGCAGCTGTCACAAAACTCCCCCAAAATTCCCATTTAATTTCTTATGCTGACCCGTGATATATTGAAACCTTGATGAGAAAAGTCATGATGTGGAAGGGATAACTATATGCTACTTTTAGTACTAGGGGATCAAAGGATCAAGGCAGATGCATGGTACATCGGTGTGCAATCAGGAAGATCTGAATTCAAATCCTGCCTGAGACATTTATTAGCTGTGTGACCCTGGGCAAGTCACTTAACATCTGCCTTCCTCAGTTCCCTCTAATGGAAAGTAGTGGTAGTAGTTAGCACCTGTCTTCCAGGGTTTTGTGAGGATCAACTGAGATAATAGTTGTACAATGCCTGGCACATAGTAGGTGTTATATATAAATGCTTATTCCTTTCCTTCCCCTTCAATGGGACTGACTTCAGTTCTCACCACATACAAAAAAACTAACCTGGACAGTGCTTTGTGTATTTTCAATTCCCATCATCTCCCCTTGTAGCTAGCTAGCACCTGGCTATGAAAATTTTCTTGAAGCCATGATGAGCCTGAAGAAGTCACTAAAAACAATGAAGGAAAGTGGCAAAAATTGATGGTTTCCATCAGTACTCATGATAACAGTCATATATCCCCTTGACTTATTTTTTGAGAGTAATTTAAGGTACCTCTGGTTTTGCAAGTCCTGGTGTTTTCTCTGTCATTAGGTTGAAAATACAGAAAAGGAAGCCCTTTCTCATTGTAAATACTTTCAGCCTTCTCCTTCAGGCTAGTGGGTAGAGAAGGAGAAAAAAAAAGTGGAACAGATTGTTCTGAACTTCAAATTTTGAAATTCAAATTTGAATTTTAAATGAATATCTTTTCTTAGTTTCTCCATATACTTTCAAGACATCTCAATACTTGGTTTGGGAGTTGCCAAATAATAGCTTGCTTGGTTCAGCACTTGTCAAGAAGTGAAGAAATTCAATGGGTAAGAGTAATCAACTCTCCTTATTTTTAACTCTGGAATCAGGGAGCCCTCATTTCAATTGCTGAAGTGAGTGGCCCTAATTCAGTACTCCACATCTCAGAAAGCTCCTGGATAGCAACTGCTTTCCATAGTTGCCTGATGACATTTACTTCTGCATCTTATGTGGCTAACATTTGGTTATCATTGTCACGAAAAATATTATTATGCCATAAGGCCTTCTTCCAAAGGAGCCACTTTGTGTTGACTAATTTAGCTTTCTGGTGACTAAGATGTCCAATGGCCTGGATAGGATGCTATGTCATATATGAAATAATGCTGAGTTACAGGCAAATCTGCAGCTAGGAGAAGCAGTGGCTGCAATCTTGAGCTTGGAATAAGGAAGACTCATCTTCGTGAGTTCAAATCTGGCCTCAGACACTTACTAGTTGTATGACTCTGGGCAAGTCATTTAACCCTGTTTGCCTCAGTTTCCTCATCTATAAAATGAGCTGGAGAAGGAAATGGCAAGCCACTCCAGTGACTTTGCCAAGAAAACCTTAAATGGGGTCATGAAGATTTGGACATGACTGAAATGGCTTAACAACAGGTAAATCTGTTCAGAGAAAATGAAAGACTGAAGCAGTTACGAAGCCCAGAAATATTAGAAAAACAATTTCCAAGAAGCCTTCCAGGCCAACAATAGCAACGTGTGTTAGATGTGGCTTAATGAGGGAGAAGCAGCATGGGGTAGCAAGATAGCACTGGACTCCTTTAGACGGTAAGCTCCTTGAGGGCAGAGGCTGTCTTTTGCCTTTCTTTGTGTCCAGCACATAGCACCATGCCTGGCACATAGTAGGTGCTCATAAATCTTAGGTGACTGACTTGGAATCGAGGGGATTTGGGTTCAAATTCCACCCTTAGGCGTTTACTAATTGTATGACTCTAGGCAAGTTACTTAACCTCCCTGGGCCTCAGTGTCCTTATCTGTAAAATGACTTCTAAGGTCCCTTCCAGCTCTAAATCTATGATATTTTAATCTACAATCCTATGATTGGGGAAGCCTAAAGTGACAATGATGCCCACCACTGGATATTGTAGAGGGAAATATGATGGATTTAGAATCAAAGGAGGAAGGTTCAAATCCCAGTTCTGTCACTTAGTCTTGGGGAGATAATTTTGGGAAGGTCAATTAACCTCACCTGAGAAATGAGAGGAAAAATAGTTTCCAGCTTTAGGTCCTAAGATATGGTTTTTGTTGAGAATTGGAGAAAGTCTTCGCTAGTGATGGAAGATTGTATTAAGTTGTGAAGAGTCAGATCTATAGCTCCAAGACACATTATCACTCATCAGATCACCTCTTAGGCCTATTTTTTCAAATAGTGCTTTAAGGTTTATGCAGCATTTTCACTACAACAACTCTTCAAGGTATATAATGAAAATACCATTATCTTCATTTTGCACATGATGAAACTGGGGTTCACTGAGCCACAGTGACAGCTCTAAGCACCAAAGGCAGAATTTAAGCTCAAGACCCTTGACTGCAAACCCAACATTCTTTACATTACTTGAAAACATACAATCTATTTACTGGCTCCAGAGCAGCAGAAACCAGTGGCAGACCACACAAAACACTTTATGGAAGGCAAATGCACTAATTGAGCTCATGACTATCTCTGTCTCTATCCATATATCTTCTTCAGAGGCACAATAGCTAGGGCTACGCACAAATCCGAAATAGAGGGGAGGGAAAAATTCGGATCACCGCACTCAAACTTATCTACATTTCCCAGAGCCTTATGTGACTGGTCATTTCTCGATTCTTTCACATTGTCAAAAGATGGTCTTTTTTGACCAAGGTATACCAGCACGGAAAAAATTGCAAAACTGGCCCAAATACCTATTCTTTTTTCTAAACTGTATGAGAGTGAAATCTCTGATCATCTCTGGTCCCCACTTGTGCTTCTCAACCAACCTTTATACTTGTTGTTAATGCTTGGCTTGCCATAATGTTGAATCCTGGTAGGACTGACCCAATCACTTAATTTCTTTATCTTTCTGTTTTTGCATTTTATAGTGGTTGATAATTATGCTGGCTGACATTACAGCAACCTCATACAACAATCCAATCCTATTTTGCAAGACCCTTTTAACATTTCATATGAAAAGTGGAATATGAGGACAAAGATGATTATAATATCATTACCCCCAAATCCAGAATGTATGTGTAGCTTGTTGCTTTAATATCCAGAGGACCTTGCTATTAGAAAAGACACATGGCAACCAAAGTAATTCTCTATTTGTTCCATCCTCTACACTGCTCTATTATTTGCATCAAAAATCCATTCATCAGGATGGATTGATGAAGCAAACATTTTGGGTTTGAAAAAGCTTTGTACTATTTTTAGTTGTTTAGTCATTTCAGTCCTGTCCAATTTCTTTATGACCCCTTTTTGGGATTTTCTTGGTAGAGATACTAGAGTGGTTTACTATTTCCTTCTCCAGAACATTTTACAGAAGAGGAAACTGAGGCAAACAGGATTATATGACTTTCCCAGGGTCACACAGCTAGTGAGTGTCTAAGGCCAGATTTGAACTCAGGTCTTCCCGACTCCAGGCTGGCACTCTCTTCACTGTGGCACTTAGCTATATCATTTTTGAATATAATTATATAATTGCAGATAGCAACACAACTGTTCACATAAGTGTTACATACATACATGGTAAAACATTGTATTCACCACCATGAGTTTATATTCAATAAAGAAAGTAAAAAAGAATCAAGAAAACAAGGACAAAGTGACATGACAATATGACCATCTTTGGGGATGGGGAATAATTGGCAACTAGAAATTTTCAATCAAATATATAATCATTTGTATCTCTTGGGGGCATTTTGTTTCCTCATAGTTACTTGATATTTTCTTTTCCTATGTTCTTGTTAAAATATATGGGCACCTGTATTTGTCAATAGAAGGAAAATAAAACGTTGATTTTTTTAAGAGAAATTATCAAATCTAGGTATATTTTCCTTACATTCATTCATTTGTTCCCTCATTCATTATTCAATAAATATATATATTAACCACTTATTATATGCTTGGTACTATGCTAGGCACTGAAGAAAATACAAAGATCAATAGGGAAAAGCCCCTGTCCTCAAGGAGCTTGCAGTCTAACAGAGGAGATAAGACATATACAGCTAGATCCAGTTAGTGTGAATAATGAACTCACTGAAGTAGCTGCATTATTCAGTTTCATATTGTATATTTCCACTGGGCTGGAACCACATACAAATTAGTGTATTAAAAATAAAATCTAAGCCTGTAAGACAAGTACAAAAGACTAAGAATTCAAATCGAAGAGACATCATTTGGGGTTCATAAGATTTAAAGCTGCAGAGGATTTGGGGGCTCATGTAATCCAACCCTCTTATTTTCAATGAACTCAAGGCCCAGAGAAGTTAAGTATTCTGTACAAGGTCACACAGGTAGTAACCATCCAAACCAGGCTTTGAGCCCAAGTCCTCTGATTCCAAATCCAGGACTCTCCACAATTTCATGCTGCTATGCCCATCTACTATACTTAATTCTTCCCTCTGGAACCAAGAAGAATAAGGTACAATAGCATTTTCACCCCTTTGTGTGCTCAAAGATACCCTATCATGTTCCAACTCTTCCCCATTTTCTTTTCCCCACTTCATCCATGCCAGTCATCTTGACTTTTGTCTTGCCCCTGAACTTGAGGGACTCTAGAGGAGAAGGTGAGTCTGATGACTTTGCACAGTTCTGCCTCACTTAAATCCAATTCACATACAAGTCAAGATGCTACCCTCATGATGTCACTGGTCCTCTTCAAGAAGTACCACAGTTCTTTCAATCAGTCTTCCAGCACGATGGTCAAGTCTTCCATCACCCTAATTACTGTCTTCTAGACATGCTTGTTTCTTAATATCACTGCTAAAATTTGTTCTTCAGTCCTTCTAACAATCATTCAATCAGCCAATAGATATTTATTAAGTGCCTACTGTATGCCAGACACTGTGCTAAGGTCTAGTGAAAGGCAAAAGACAAAGAGTCTAATGAGGGAGATGACACAACTATGTAGAAACAAGCTAGAGATAGGATAAATTGAAAATAATGCACATAGAGAAGGCACTATAATTAAGGGGAATCCTTGGGGAAGGCTTCCTGTACAAGATGGAATTTTAGCTGGGGCTTAAAAGAAGCTTTCAACACCGAAGAGATATGATGCTCTAGTGCCATGATGAGGACAAAGCATTAAACCGTAACTCCCTCATTCTGGAGACTACAGTTCTTTCATTTATTTATTTAATTATTTTTGTAAGCAATCGGGGTTAAGTAACTTGCTCAAGGTTACACGGCCAGTTATTTCTGGGTGTGGTGCTGAGTATCTGAGCCCAAATTTGATCCCCAGGTCATCCCGACACTAGGGCTGGTGATCTTACTCGCTGAGCCACCTGGCCACCCCTAAGCAATTGGGGTTAAATAATTTGCTCAAGGTTACACGGCCAGGTGTTTCTGGGTGGGTGCTAAGTGTCTGAGCCCAGAATTCGATCCCCAGGTCATCCCGACACTGGAGCCGGTGCTCTTACTCACTGTGCTACCTGGCCGCCCATGCAAACATCTTTTTTTTTTCTTTTTGGAGGGCAATTGGGGTTAAGTGACTTGCCCAAAGTCACACAGCTAGTAATTATGTCAAGTGTCTGAGGCCGGATTTGAACTCAGGTCCTCCTGACTCCAGGGTCGGTGCTCTACTCACTGCACCACCTAGCTGCCCCTAGACTACAGTTCTTTTAGCAGAGAAGGGACCCATCATCTTGGCCACCACCACCACCTACCTCTGACCAAATGCCAGTAATAGCCAGATAACCCAAAGAGGCCCAAGAATAGCAATGTTATCCACCTGCTTGCCTTCTAGCCTGGCCTCCTGGAACCACCATTCAGGGGAATAACCCTTGTGGAAATGAAACCTGATGATTTTGGTGCTGTGGCCCCTTTAGCCACTGCTACTAATAAATAGAAAAAGAAAGTTCTTGCTATCAAAGACCTTGGCATCGTCAAATGGTTCAACATCATTAATGGATAGATATTGATTTATCATTAGAAATGATATTAAAGACGATGCATTACTGTCTGTTTTTTTAAAGACCACTGGGCCTTTTCCTTCTGATTTGTGACTGAAACCTCCTAAATGCTAAGTGTTACAACAGAAAGAACCCTAGGCTTAGAATCAGAAAGACTTATCTTCATGGCTTCAAATCTGGCTTCAGACACTTATTAGCTATATGACCCTGGGCAAGTCACTTAACCCTGTTTGCCTCAGTTTCCTCCTCTGTAAAATGAACTGGAAAAGGAAATGGCAAAGCACTCCAGTATCTTTGCCAAGAAAAACCCCAATGGGGTCACAAAATAGACATCACTGAACTAACTAAACAACAAAATTAGAATGTGAATTTCTTGAGCATAGTGACTCTTATTTTTTAATTTCTATCTTCATTGCATAGCACACAGTAAAATCTTAAAAAGATGCTTTTTCATTGGTTCGTTACTATAGCCTAAGATTAAATTAGTTTTTTGTCTTTGTCATTTCCAGACATGGGCAGCTTGATGATGCAGGAATCATCAGTTTTATTATAAGGGGGGAGAGGAGGTTCCCAGGTGTATCTGATTGGTTTCCAATCTCTGGTGTCTTAGTCAGAAAGACACCAAGGATTATCGAGTGAAGTTGCCACTGTGTAAGCATGGAATATATAAAGTTTCTGGTCATGGAAGATTCCAGAAAAGGAAATAGTGTTAACTGAGATGGGGGCAGGGGACAGTCTACCACAAGAGCAGGGATATGCTGTTAAATGTTTACCAACCACCAACAAATATACATGCATACTTTTAAATAACACATATAATTAATATTATAATATAGAATAATACTCTAATAATCTACATTGCTAAATGTTAAATTATGTATTATATTAAATTGAGTCTAGATAATCAACACTGAGAGGTCAATACTCATACTGAAAATTTAATGATCTCTTCCAGTTTTAATTGATTCTTGTACAAGAGGCATTAGAAAGCCCCTGCCCCCAAAAAGAATGGTGAGAGGTTTTTAGAGCATCACTAGGTCCAAAAACTGTTTTTGCAAGCTTTACATTGAAGACTTCTTTCTTAATGTCCCTGAATGTGTGTCACCCTATTTAGTGCTAAGTTAAAGAAATGGGCAAGCCAAAATGCAGTCACTCCATGTTCATGACCACGTAAATGAGCAAATGAGCAAGGTTCACTTCTAATCCTGGCTCTGACCCTAACTTTTCTGGATGACCTTTCCCACTCATTCATTCTCAGCCTCAGTATCATCTGTAAATAGATTCAACTAGACAAGCTCTTAAAGGTCTCCCATCTCTAAAGTGCTTTGCCTCCATTATGGCTGCAAGCGCCTAGCTTTGTACTCAGTTTCAGATGTAGTTAGGGATAGGATGGCTGCTGTGCCAGCATTCTGATAAATCTACAACTGATAACCTGCTGTGCTATTTTTTTAATTAATGTTTTTCATGCCTTTTAATATCATATGCCTAGATATAGCATTTCACTTCCACTAATAAGTTTCAATTCTCAGTTCCCAGAAGTTAAGAATCCCTTTGAAACAAATAGAAGTAACTTTTTAGAATGATATGATGTTATCTAACTTGTTAGAACCTCTTTGAGCTTAGAGAGACCACACAGGTTTAAACTGGACAGTTTTTTAGGAGTCCTGCTATACTGGATTCACAATCCTGCAAATGACTAGCTAGATGGGTGATTTGAAAAAAACAAAACAAAAAACCCTACATCCTTAGTGGTTCTAGTTTACCTTATTGATCAATAGACATTTATTAAGTGGGTATCTGCCAGGCACTGTGCTAAGCTCTGAGGACACAAATAAAAGACAAAGATAGTCCTTGCTTTCAAGGAACATCTAATGGGAGAGAGCATGCAAGCAAATATATACAAAGATATATAGAGAATAAATAGGAAATAATTAATAGAGAGAAGACCCTGCAATTAAGAGGGGTTGGATAAGGCTTCCTTATAAAAAGTGGGATTTTAGTTGTGTAGTTGATAAGACTTAAGGTTCCTTGTGCTATTGGCAAAGGGCTTGAATCTTTTAAAGAAGAAAAGTACTAAAGTAATGCTTTATTTTATTTTCAGGTTGAAAATATTTTAAGTCTAACTCCATCTTCATTTTTAGCAATAACATAGTAGAAAGAAAATATTGACCTGTGTTACCCTGAGCAAGGCACAACCTCTGTGCGCATCAACTTCAGTATCTGTAAAATGAGAAAAATGATACCTGTTCTACCTGTCTCCTAGAGTCGTTGAGAGGAAAGCGCTCTGTAGGCCTGTAGGCCTGAGAGAAATCCCTAAATATGAGTTGTAACTGTCTTATGATGTGAAAGCTGAGCGCTTAGTGGTTAAGGAGATTCCTTAGAAACAAGGCTAGCAAGGGAGTCAAGGTTTTAGGTAGTAAGTGCCGTGATCATGGGCACCAGTGATTTGTGGGTACAGAGTGAGGGCTGGGCCCAGGGAAGCTGAGAGGGCCAAGAAGATTTGGGAAGTCAGAGTAGGCAATGAATCAGAACCAGGCAGGCAGGCTGGACTCAGAGTGTGATGAATAGTATCTGTCAGCACAAGTTTCAGGTCAGAAATAAGTCAGACACATAGTTAGTTGCCAGGAATCCAAATACTAAATGGCAGAGCAAGGTTGGTGGTGGAACATCCAGATCATCCTCACATTAGAAGTGAGGGAGGGCAGGGCCATCAAAACAGATGCAAAGTGAGAGTTACAAAATTTGAAAGCCAACTCAACCCTTTGCCTCAACTTTTATGAACTTCAGATCAGATGGGAAGGATCTCTTTAACGCAGCAAGCCTGAAGTCAATGAATTGACTAGATTGAAGAGTGAAGGGAGAGAATGGGCATCAAGAATTGCAGTTCCTTACGTGGGTCTTTTAACCATAGTACTACCAGTCATGCTCAGATCGGGTCTACATAATTTTTTTTATAAATTCATAACATATTAAATATTTTCTCCACCCACATGCTACTCTGCTGTCTCATTGTGGCATAGAGGTAACCCTGAAGTCTCAAAGGTTATGACAGTGGAAAGCTTGCTCTGATAAGGCCCAAAAATTTGGAAAAACTTAGGTATGGGCCTAGTGATAATCTGTATGTCTTTTATCTAGGACTATCATGGGCAGTGTATTATAGTGGAGAGAAAATTGTGAGACCTGTGTTCACATTCCACCTCAGATACTTCCTATCTGTATGACACTGAGCTAGTCATTTTGAACTTCAGTGTCTCATATATGAAATATAATACTGACTCTATCTCATAGGCCTATTGTAACCTAAGAGCTTTATGAATATTCAAGTGCATACGTTTTGATGTGTGGAAAACTACAAACTTAATAGACCATATTAATAACGAAAAATAAAAATCATATGATATATCAATATGTTTTCAACACAATATAATATCCATTTCTGTTCAGAAAGTTTAAAAGCAGAGGGATAATAAAGAGTATATGTCATCATTATTAGACTGTGATCCTTTTGGTAAATACTATAAATTCTCCCCATTAAACTGTGAACTCCTTGAGAGCAAGGATTTATTAAACTTTCTTTGTATTCCCAACTCCCTCTTAGCATAATGCCTGGTAGGTGCTTGATAAAAGCTTGTTGACTTAAAGCCGAGTGTGCATTATCTATAATGGAGAAATGCTGTAGGTCTTTCCAATAAGATCAGATGTAAAGCAAGGATGTTCATTGTTACCACTCTAATTCCATAGAGCTCTAAAAATGTTAGCCTTAGCAATAAGACAAGAGAAAGAATTCAAGGAAATAAGCAAAGGCAGAGAGAAAACAAAATTATGTGCTATATATAGCAAAAGAGTTTCTGACCAAAAAAAGATAGAAAGGATCATGGGTGAAAAAATGAACGACTTTCTTTACTTGAAAAGGTTTTGCATAGAAATAATGCAATTAGAATCAGAAGGGATATAGTTAATGGAGAAAAAATATTTGAAACAAATTTCTCTAGTAAAAGTCCAAGAGATACAGGGAATAGATACAAATATATAAGACAAGAGCCATTCTCCAACAGATAAATGGTGAAAAGATATGGCTCTCAAGGAAAGAAATCCAAGCCATTGACAACCAAATGAAAAAAATGTTCCAAGTCACTAGCAATTAAAAAAAAATGCAAATAAAACAACTCTGAGGTCTCATCTCATGTCTATCAGGTTAACAAAGATGAGAAAAAAGAAAAATGACTGTTGTTAGGGATTGTAGGTGGACAAGTGTAGAAGTGAGAACTTGAATAATTTACATAATAATGCTATGGAGAAAAACAACTTTGAAAGACTTTAGAACTCTGATCAACCCAATGATAAACCAGGAGTCTGCAGATAACAAATAGAAAGTAAACAAGAATCAGAGAAGTTATACAAATTAAAATATGAAAGAATCTTGTATATTCTACACAAACTAGAACACACAAAATTGAATTCATTCTTTGGCTGAGAGTAAGATGAATCTCAGCTTAACCCCAAAGACAAAGAACACTTTTTCCCAGAAGAGATCCTTTCTAGCAATCTAGAGTCTAAAATGTTGAGCAAGTTCAGAGATATGATGGGACCAGCTTCTCATTCATGTCTGCTATCTCTCTGGAGTGTCTTCTATTCTGCCATCAGGTCAGTAAGTCCCTTACTGCAGCACACATAGCTTTACTCAGCTTTTTCTCTGTCAATCCAAAGTCACATCTCCTCCTGTAAACCAGCAATGCTCAAAATGCCCCAGAGCTTAGGTAGAAGCCCAGCTACAGTCCTACAAGGAAATAATTGCTTGCCAAGTTCATAATAATAAGAAAGAACGCTTTTGAAAAATGCTGTATGTGTGAGTTGTGACTTTAAGCTCATCTGATGAAAGGGGGACCCCAGATGGTAAATTGTTTGTTTTCTGTTCCAGTAACTTTTGAGGACTACGGAATGAAAGAGGGGCAAGTCTATGGAACCTGTGCTCTGGTTTCATAGTAATGGTGGAACTTTGGTTATGGAGACACATGCTCTGCTCTGGCTTCTTTCCAAAGGGGCAGGCAGGATCAGAGATTCTTAGTTGGTGGTAAAGACAAAGTCTAATTGGGCTAAACATGCTTTCAGGCCTCTAATTAAATGCTACAAAAGATTAGGAGCTACTGGCTGGTCTCTTGGTTCCAGTAAAAGCAGGGGCTGTTCCAAAGAAGACTGATTATTGAGTCAGGAGAATTCTATTGAGGAGATTTAAAAAGAGAAATAATTTCTGTTCTTATTCTAAGCTAAGTTGAACCCAGTTAGACCTATAGGTCATTAAATAATTAACAAACGGAGATTTACTTAGCCATGGCAGGAGAATGAAAACAATAAGGATAGATAATGAGAACTCCTTGAGTTGATTCAACTGAGCAAAGTTCCCTTACTTTAGCTGCCCATTATGGTTCACCAGTCAAGTATTTGAGAGATCCTGAAACTTCTTGTGGCTTTTTTGTATTTAGGCAACCAGGAAATGATGTCAACAGCCTGAGCTTTTAGTCCCTTGAGCCAATCAGGTTTGCTCAGGATGATGATCAGTATCTTTTAAGGGAAAATTAATGTAACTAGCACCGAGGCTTGGGGTAGGATATTGTCCCCACCCCAACTCTCATTCATTTTCTTCCTTTTTTGAGGGTCTTAGGATTTGGGGGCTCTCCCTTGGACTAGCAAGAGATTGGGGGAAAAATTTCCCTTATTGTATTCCTCCTCCTCTCCTACAGTAGAAGTAGAGATACCTAAGAATTTGAGATCCAGTCTCAGGCAATATACGCTGCCATTTTTGAGTAGCTAATTTAAGTCTCTGCATTTAGTACTTCAACATACATGATTTGCACCACACTGATGAAAGAACATGGATCAGTTGAAGTAAGAGCTTCTTTGAGGGTATTACTGTTGAAGATAAAAGAAGGTTTTCAAGTGATCTTCTAGTTAAGGAAGGATGGTGCCTAAAGCATTATCAATCCTATTTTTAACAAATGGAATTAATTGATTCATAAGAAATTTAGGTAATCTGCCAAAAAGCAGACAGGGGTAGCTTGGCTATAGTAGCATCATGGTCCAATTGGAAGACTTATGGGATCATAATTAGTTAGAGTTGACCTTAGACTTTAAATTAATCACCTAGTTCAATCCCCATTTTATAGATGAGGAAACTGAAACCTAGAGGTATGAAATAAGTTTGCCAAGGCCATACAGGTGATCAGTAATGAAAAAAGTATTTGTAAGTCAGGAAGGGGCATCTAGGTGGCACAGTGGACAGTTCCAGGCCTGGAGTCAGGAAAACTCCTTTTCCTGAGTTCAAATTTAGCCTCAGGCACTTATTAGCTGTGTGACCCTGGGCAAGTCACTTAATCCTGTTTGCTGATGTTTCCTCCTCTGTAAAATGAGTTAGGGAAGAAAATAGCAAACCACTCCAGTATCTTTGCCAAGAAAACCCCAAAAGAGGTCACCAAGAGTAAGATACAACCAAAATAACTCAATAACAACAATAGGGAACCTAGGTTCTAGTCTTGACTAATGCTATCTCACTATGTGAATATCTTACTTGACTTCTCTAGTGTTAATGTTTTATGATTCTAAGTTAGCTTTTAGGCATGGTTACAGGAGGCAAATAACACATTATGCCCTTTTCTACTCAATTGTATTTTTTTTAATTCTTTGTGTAATATAAAAGTTGCCCTTAGTAAAGTGAAGGAAAAGCTCTGGTAGTTTTTGCAGTGCTGGAATAGCAGTCTTTGTCTGCTTTCTGAAGATCAGTCTTGCTAAGTATAGAGAGACTGATATTGCCCATAGGCTAGCCACTAAGTGATGAATCCTTTGGCTATAGCAACCCAGTAAAATAATTCGTTATTAAAAGAACTAATCATAAACATTCAGGTCATAATAGAGAATGAAGAATTGGGTGGATAGCGGGAGCTGAATGACTCACATCTTTGCACCCTTTTTGTGTATATGTCTAGGGATTTGCATATTAAACCCTGTAGAGTTAGCTTTAAGGCATATTCTACTAGATTTTTATTCATAGAGATATAAAACAGAACTAATTTATATCCCACCAGTTGGCCTGGGATTTATGGTAGTTGGACTTACCTCGAATTACCTTAAGTGAGTATTTTGACAGTCTCTGATGTTTAGCAAGAGAGATGGTATGATGTGTACCAATTACTATCTGCTTTCCTAGTAAGTTGTAACAGATGACTATAGTCCAGCATCCATTTCCACCTCTGCCACTAATTGCCTGTGACTGAATCTCATGGTTTTTTCTCAAATCTTATTCTTGACCTCTCTGTTGCCCCGACGCTGTTCATTACCTACTTCCTTTTCCAGAATTTATTTATTTATTTTTAGTTTTCAACATTCATTTCCACAAGATTTTAAGTTACAAATTTTCTCCCCATCTCTCCCCTACCCCCCAAGATGACAAGCATACTGAATACCCCTTCCCCCAGTCTGCCCTCTCTCATGTCCCACTTTTCCCCCTTGCCCTTTCTCCCCCTCACTTTATTGTAGAGCAAGATGAATTTCTACAGCCCATTGCCTTTATGTCTTATTTCCCAGTTACATGTAAAAACAAGTTTTTAGCATTTGTTTTAAAAACTTTGAGTTCCAGATTCTCTCCCTTCTTCCCACCTCACCCACCCCCAACTGGGAAGACAAGCAATTCAATATAGGTTACACATGTGTAGTTATGCAAAACATTTCTACAGTAGTCATAGCATGAAAGACTAACTATATTTCCCTCCATCCTATCCCACCCCCCATTTATTCTATTTTCTCCTTTGCTTCTGACTACCCTCTCCCCCAATCTTCCCTTCCTTCGATGATCCCCCCCTCTTGTCCCCTTCCCCCTACTTCTCATTACATACTTCCCCTGGATACTCTTTCTTCTCTCTTGTTTTCATGACACTATTCTTCCCTGCTTCTCCTCCCTGTCTGAACACTCCTACTCATCCTATGACCATAGGTATTAAAGAGCCAGAACTTGGAAAAAATTAGGCTGGACTTTAAAGGATTTAAATCTTTAGAAAAGATATGTTGGGGTTTCCAAAGAAAACAGGAAGCATGACTCACATCTCTTGTATTTCTTTAGATTATGATACTTGCAGGTGTAAAGTATAGTCTCATTCTAATACTGGAGTATACATTAGTGTATGAGAAAGGTTGAGAAAAAAATGAAGGGAGCCTATGGAGATCATTTTAGCCTTAAGGAAAGGGCATGTTCTTCCTAAGTTCAAATCCCGCCTCAGACACTTACTAGCTGTGTGGCCCTGGGAAAGTTACTTAGCCCTGTTTGCCTCAGGTCCTCTTCTGCAAAATGATCTGGAGAAGGAAATGGCAAACCACTCCAGCATCTTTACCACGAAAAACCCAAATTAGATCACAAAGAGTCAGACATGACTGAAATGACTTAACAACAACAAAAATGTGTTAGATAATCTAGTAGTCTAGTATAGTAGAAAGAGTGCTGAATTGGGAAGTAGAGAATCTGAGCTTGAAACCTGGCTTTTCCACTGATTGTGTAACTTTGGGCAAATCACTTAACCCCTATGGGTCTCAATTTCCCCATCTTTAAAATGAAGGTATTAGACCAGGATGGATTGTAAGGTTTCATCCAATTAACTCTGGGAGCCTATGATCTCAAGGATATCTAGACAGACCCCATCTAACAATGGGGGGGGGGAGGGGAAGCTATGACTAAACTTCACTTCCCCTTCTTGGTTCAACTCCTTGAGAAATTGGTGCCAATAATTCAATGGAGGCTTCTCTCCAAAGTCATCAATGATCTCCTAATTACCAAATCTCACAGCCTTGTCTCAATCCTAATCCTTGACTTCTCTGCAGTCCCTGGCACTGTCCATTACCTATTTTTCCTGGATGCTCTTTCCTCTCTCTGTTTTCATGACACTATTCTCTCCTGCTTTTCCTCCTACCTGTCAGACCACTCCTACTCAATCTTTTTTGCTAATATTTTATCCAGGTCACTCTCACTAGCCAAAGACTTCTGGGCCCTCTTATCTCTCTATACTATCTCACTTGGTAATCTTATAAGTTCCCAATGATCATTTCTATACAGATGATCACTAGATTTATATATTCATCCCTAATCTCATTCCTAAATTCCAGTTTATTTTTTAAAATATTTTATTTTCCCCAATTATATGTAAAGACAATTTTTAGCATTCATTTAAAAAAAATTTTCATTTCCAAGTTTTCACCCTCTGTCTCTTACCCACCCATCCCTGAGATGGTAAGCAATTTTATATAGGTTATACATGTGCAATCATGCAAAACATATTTCCATATTAGTCATGTTATGAAAGAAGACATAAACCTAAAGGAAAAAAAAAACATGAAAAGGGTGTAAAATAGTATGCTTCCATATGCATTCAGAATCCATCAATTTTTTTCTCTGGATGCAGATAGCATTTTTCATTGTGAGTCCTTTGCAATTGTATTGGATCACTCTATTGCTTTCTTTCACAGTTTATCAGCATGCAGTATTGCTGTTACCATGTACAATGTTCTCCCGTTTCTGTACACTTCACTTTACATCAGCTCATGTAAGTCTTTCTGGGTTTTTCTGAAATCAGCCTGCTCATCATTTCTTATAACACAATAATAATCCATTACAATCATATACCACAGCTTGTTAAGCCATTCCCCAATTTATGGGCACCCTCTCAATTTCTAATTCTTTGCCATTATAAAAAGAACTGCTGTAAATATTTTTGTATAAATAGGTCCTTCCCCTTCCCTCCTTTTTTTGGATCTCTGGGATATAGACCTAGTATTGTTTTTTTTTTTTTATTTTAAGCAATCGGGGTTAAGTAACTTGCTCAAGGTTACACGGCTGGGTGTTTCTGGGTGGGTGCTAAGTGTCTGAGCCCGGGGTTCGATCTCCAGGTGGTCTTCTCAACACTGGAGCCGGTGCTCTTACTTGCTGTGCTACCTGGCCGCCCCCCTAGTATTGGTATTGCTGGATCAAAGATATGTACAATTTTCTAGCCCTTCGGGCATAGTTCCAAATTGCTTTCCAGAATAGTTGGATCAATTCACACTGAGCTCCAAATAACCAGTCACATACTAGACATCTCAAACTGAATGTCCTATACACACCTCAAGTTCAGCATATTCAAAACTAAACCCTATTAGCTTTCTTACTATCTCCCTTCGTCCTAACTTTCCAATTACTGTCCAGAGCACTCAATGAACTTCTCAGTCACAGAAGTTTACGATCTAGGTGTCATCTTCAACTCCCCTGTTGCCTTCACTTTACAAATCTAGTCTGTCACCAAGTCTTAAAAATTCTACCTTCCCATTATCTCTGTTATACATTCCCTTTGCTCCACTCACACAGTCATCACCCTACTGCAGGCTTTCATTACCTCATGCCTGTTCTACTGCTATAGGCTTTTTGGATGGTGTCTCTGTGTCATTGTTCCCCACTCAGAGGACAAAATGATCTTCCTTAAAGCTCAGGTCTGATCATGTCACTGCCCTATGCTATAAACTTCAATAGTTCCTATTACCTCTGGGATGAAATATAAAACCCTCTTTTTGACTTTAAAGCACCTTCACAACCTGGCCCTTTTGTGCCTTTCTGGTCCTCTTATGCTTTAGTCCTTTCTTTTTATTCTGCAATGCAGCAATAATGGCTCTGTTCCTCCATCTCCTGATCCTTGCCTATTCACCGGATATCTCCCATGCCCATAATGTTCTTCCTCCTCACTTTTGCCTCCAAGTTTCCTTCAAGACTCAGCTTAAATTTCACTTTCTTCAAGATATTTTTTCCATTCTCCTCCAAGACCCCACCTCTCTTACCTCCCCATCAGTTATGGAATTGATCTCCCTTAGATACTTTGGTTTATTTGTTTTTACTTTCTTTATGTCCCCAATGCTTAGCACAGTTTTTGGCATATAGTAGGTGCTTAATAAATTCTTGTTGATTGATAGAGAGTCAAATGTAGAGGACAGAGAACTAGAGCTGGAGTCAAAGGGATCTGGGTTCAAATCTTGTGTTACTTGCTAGGTATGCTTAACTTTGAACAAGTCATTTAAGTCTCCCTAGGTTTTGGTTTCCCTTCCCCACAGTAAAATCATGGGGGTGACCTCCTTAAGATGACTTCCAAGCTCCCTTGCAGTTCTAAATCAACAACTCAGTGTCTGCTGGACCCAGCTCTGCCACAAACTAGTTGTGTGACCCTAAATAAGTCATGTCATTTCTCCTGGTCTCAGTATCCCCAGGTTTTAAATTAGTTGGGGACAGGGAAGGATGGACAGGATGATTCCCTAAGATCCTGTATAGTTCTAATATTCTATTTCTAAGGTTCTTCCCAGCTCCCGTGTCCCCAATCTGTTCCTTGTTTTTTGCCCTGGTTACATTTTGCTGATTGGGAAAAGAACTCAGGTAAAAGCATTTTAATAAAAAAAAATTAAGGTGACATCATTCTCCTTGCAGATATATCAGGTGACATCATTCTCTTTGCAGATATATCACGTCCCTAGTAAGTATCCAAGGTGAGATGGAAGAGGTTGTGTCGTCAGGAAAGAATGAATCTGGCCCCCTTTTTCAGCCAGACCTAGCCAGCCTGCAGGGTCTGGTAGGGTGGGACGTACAAGCTAGCACGTACTCTTTCTGGCAATCGCCTTCAGAGCTCATCTGCAGCCAATTCAATTATTTTTCCTTTCCCATTAGCAAGCACTAGGGCTGATGTCATTGATCCCCCTGGCTCTCCATCTAACTTCAGAGAGATGCTTTTGCTTCCATTTCCAAAGTCCCCCAAATGAGACCCAGGACAAAAAGTATAAATCCAGTCCTGACTCTGCCACCAGCTCCCTAAATGACCTCAACTCAATAAACATATAAGTGCCTCCTATGTCCCTATTCCAAATAAGTCATCTTTCCTCCCAGGTCCTATGAGGACTAGAAGTCCATCTCCAAGGTCCCTTCTGGCTCTAACACTCTGTGATTCTATTAGATAGGAGAATCCTCTCCTAGTTACTAAGGAGTTCAACTAGTCATTTTGGGATTAGCAAATCTGTTCCGGCTCGGGTTTACAAACAACAAAAGAAATATCCTTGGTTTAAAGAAGAAGAAAAAAGCAACATGCCAGTCCCCTTCACCCAAGGTGTATTGCTAAGACATTTAAGAATGAACTGTCACAGCACTGTCACAAAGAACTGAAAATCAAACCTAACTTTAACCATCATATAAAGAGATGAACCAAAGCACAAAAGAGCAAGGAAAGGGAATCCTTCCACCTATCCTCCTACAAAGCTTTCGATACTATACACCTTGTAATGGTAAAGGGTGCCAAGAAATAAGTGCTATATTTTCTTGAATTCTGTCTCTCAAAATGTGTACTCACCTGCCCTTCTTGGCCACTTCCTGTATTTCTCTTCCTTGCCAGTGGACTCTGCCTTCAGTGGCCAACACCCATCCCCACCACAAAAGGAAGAGGCCAGATTTCATTTTGAGGATAGTGTTCGGGGGTTCCGGAGCCTACCAGAGCTTTTCTCCGGAAAAAATAGGCAAAAGAAAAAGTAGATTCTTTTTCTCTCAAGACGTTATTGGTCTGTTCATTATTAGAAGGGTGTTTACTCATGCCAAAAAAAAAAAAAATCCTCCCAGAGTATGTAATCTGGATAGCGGGAGAAAGCAATTTCCACTAAACCTATAAATCCCTCTACGTCAGATGTCAGGGATTTTCTGAACAGGGTCGGTGGGGGTAGGAGAGGTTGTAGGAGGGAGCAGAGGAAAGGAAGAGAGGTTGAATTCCTGTGTGCCTGTCAAACCATTATTTCGGTTGAAACAAACTGGTGATTAAATTGATTTGAAGTACAATATTGGAAATATGCTAGGAAAAGGCAAATATTCACCAGTCTTCAGATCAAAGAGAATTCTAAATAGACCAAAGCATTGCCAAGAGTCCTTGATGCCAATTGTTTGGGAGTAACATAGTACCATCCAGAAATTTTTGTTGAATCAAAAATAAGTAAGCCTTTCAGACATTAGTATGTGGCCTTTTCCCAGAAGTCTTAGTTTTAGTTGTTCCTTCCCCCTGTTGAATAGCTTAACCATCCTTGACAATTTTATAACTGATTATCAATTGAAACATCACTACCTTCAATCTATTTTAAATAGGGTTATGATTAAGAGGGCAGGGGCCTCAACATGAGCCTCTTTGAAAAAGAAATAGCAATGGGTCATGTGACTTGAGTGAGGTGACAGCTTTATGTTGCTAATAAGATAAAACTTCCGAGATTCAAAACTTATCTGTCTCTCAAAAAAAGAAAAAAAAGAACTCCTCCAATGACTGTCAGAATGAGCACAGAGTTAAGAGGAAGGGAAGGTGTGAGTTCAACGCCTCACCTTCATGAAGGCATGTCTTCATAAAAAAAGCATGAAATCTACCTCCAAATTCCAGCAAAAGCTAAAGGACAGGTTTTATAGTTCACAAGTTAGAGTCTACCTAGCCTAGTCAACCTAAGAGTCAAAGAGGACAAGAATTTTGTATGGAATTATTTTGTTCTCTGGGCACTCCCACCCCCCATTATCAAACACATACACACACACACACACACACACACACACACACACACACACCTCAGTCAATAGAATGTAAACTCCTAGAGGACAGGGCCTATTCCATTTTTTATCCTTTGGATCACCAACCCCTAGCACAGTGCCTGGCATGAAGTAGGTACTTACCCAATGCTTATTGAGTGATGAAATTTGTGTTAACAAAGAGGATTAGAGAGTTAAAAATTGGAAGGAACTTATGAGGTCAGCTAGTTTCCTTCACCACCTGGCTTCTTCCTGTCTTTCCATTGTTCTTAAACCCAATTCCCCTCCATAGTCTACCATCCTGTGGCCTCCTTGCTATTCCCTTCACAAGACACTCCATCTCCCAACTCCATGCTGTTTCACTAGCTGCCCCACTGCCGGTGCCTGGAATGCTCTTCCTCTTTGCCACACTTGAAGTCTTCCTTCAAGTCTCCGTTAAAATTCTATCTTCAACAAGAAACCTTTTCCATTTCTCCCTAGTGTTAGCAACTTTGCTCTGCGATTATCTCTAATTTATTCTGAATATATCTTGTTTGTACATAGCTCTTTACATGTTGTATCCCCAGTCAGATTGTGAGTTCCATGATGACAGGGACTGTTTTTTGCCTTTCTTTGTACCCCCAGCATGTCTGGAACACTTAAATGCTTGCTGATTTGATTAGTCCTGGGACTTTCAACATTTGTCTCATGGAGTCCTTTGGCAGTCACGTAAAGCCTATGAAACTTTTCTCAGAACTATTCACAGGTCTGTGAACCCTAGGTTAAGAACTCCTAGTCCAGTCCAACCTCTTAACTGAGGTCCAAAGAAGTTAAAAAACTTGCCCAAAGCCATATCCGTATTAAGTAGCAGAGCTAGAATCTGAACCCAGGTCTTCTGACCCCCAACTTTTTTTTTCTCTTTCCACTGCACTAGGCTGCATATTTCCTAGTCGTAGGACTAAAGACAAACTTTAAAAAGTTTAATGCTAATCTTAAATGGGTTAAACTCTCCAATTAAATGAAATATTCACAGATTGAATTTGAAAGTTTAAAAATAATCCAATTTATTTACTTAAAACACATTTAATAAAGATTTGAGCCTATTCAAAGTGAAAAGTTAAAATTTGCCATACTCCTGCCAACTCACAAAGGGTAGGCTTTATTCTAATAATACCTAACATAGCATTTAAGGAGACAAATAACATTATGCTAAAAAGTTCTATACAAAATTAAATCATTCAATCATATGAACCCAATAATATTGAAGTAAAATTCAAAAGTAGTGCAAGGAGCAACAGCTCTAAAAACAAAACAAACACACAAACCAAAGTCTAGTAATGGGTATGACCAGGATATAGAGAATATGAATAAAAATTACATACACTTTACAATATACAATATACAACATACACCAAAATAGCAAAAATAGCAACTCCCCCCCCAAAAAAGTGAGAAAATTCAGATGAAGCAGTGTTTCTGGCGTTCTAATAGATTTTTGTTGAGGCTGCAGATTGGCACAAATGCACAGATAACCTCAGCCTCTAGTGTCCAATAAAACTTTTCCTCTGAGCATTTTGGCCCTTCCATCAAGGACTGTGGACAGGTTATTATGGAGAATTTTGGATATAGTTTAAGCCCCAGGAATTTCTGCAAGTCCTTAATAATAGCAAGGCATTTTGTATGTCCTGCTACAAGACAACTCCACTTTCATCTCCTGCCAGTTTGAGATGTTCCAAGAGTATCACTGTCTTTCAGACTGACACTTCTAGTTTGGCAAAACCTCTGCCAATGTAAGTGAACAAAGACCACTCAAGCATTTAGATATCTTAAGCAGAAACCTTAAGGAAAATTAAGCTGCCATCAAGGTATAGGACCACCTTTGAGTTTAACAACTCTCTAACAAAAAATGGCTTATAAATTCTAAGTTGTTATGCCAAAGGAAAGACTCCAACTATCCCAAAATATTTATGGAAGTATTTTTTGTAATAATAAAGAATTGGAAACAAATTAAATACCTTTTAATTAGGGAAAAGAGGGCATGGCTAAATAAATTGTGGCATATGAAGGTAACTGAATATTACAATATTATAAGAAATAATGAATATGGGGGGTGTAGCCAAGATGATGGAGTAAAAGCACAAACTTGGCATGGGCTCTGGCTTCAACCATCTTCAATACCTGTAAAAAATTACTCTAAACAAATTTTAAAGCTACAGAATCCACAAAGAGACAGAGAGTAACAAATCTCTTGCTGAAGGCAGCCTGGAAGGCCAACAAGAAAGGTCTATTGCAGAGCACTGGGAGCCAAGTGCAGTCCCCAGTGAGCCACAGTTCCAGCCCTAGAATGGCCCCAACCAGCATCCAGAACAGCCAAAGCAGATTTCAGGAGAGTGAATCATCAGCAATTGTGGCAGTTTCCAGACCCCTCTACCCATAAACACCAAAGAGAAAATAAAAGATCAGTCAGGAACTCTGTTGTAAGGGTGAAGGAACAGTGTGGTCCAGCCCCTGCCTCTGGGGCAAGAAGTGGCAGGAGGCATGGTGGTACCATGTGGCTGCTTTCAGAGCTCCTGGCCTGCAGATCATAGGGGGACCAAGTGACCATTCAGAGGGTAGTTGCTCTTGCTTTGCCCTGCCTGGATCTGGATCACAGTCTTGGGTGGTGGTTCCTGGGGTGTGTGGCCAGTGAGCCAGAACTTGTGGGGTCTGTAGAGAGGGTGCCCAACTAATAGCTAAGGCATTTGCGAAAACCCCAGCAATTTGGGACAAAGCTCTCTCCATTCTGTAAGCAGAGTTCTACCATGGCAAAGAGCTCAGAAGTCAAGTAATTGGCAAGATGAGGAAGTGCAATCAAACCATACAATTCTTTTTTGGGGACAGAAAGGATCAAAACATGGAACCAGAAGAAGTCAACAGGCAAAACTCCTGCATCAAATCACAGGGCATGGAGGAGCTCAAGAAGGATTTTGAAACTCAAGTAGGAGAAGTGAAGGAAAAATTGGGAAGAGAAATGAGAATGATACAAGAAAATAATGAAAAGACAATCAACAGCTTGCTAAAGGAGACCCAGAAAAATTCTGATGAAAATAACACCTTAAAAAGTAGACTAACTCAAATGGAAAAAGAGGTCCAAAAAGCCAATGAGGAGAAGAATGCCTTAAAAAGCCAAATTTGCCAGATGGAAAAGGAATTTCAAAAACTCACTGAAGAGAATAATTCCTTCAAAATTAGATGAGAGCAAATGGAACCTAATGACTTTTTGAAAAATCAAAATACTATAAAATAGATCCAAACAAATGATAGAATAGAGAAATATTTCCTTGGAAAAACCACTGACCTGGAAAATAGATCCCGGAGAGGTAATTTAAAAATAATTGGACTACCTGAAAGCCATAATAAAAGAAAAAGAGTCTAGACACCATCTTTCAAGAATTATCAAGCAAAATTGCCCTGATATTCTAGAACCAGAGGGCAAAATAGAAATTGAAAGAATTCATTGATCATCTCTTGAAAAAGATCCCAAAAAGAAAACTCCTAGGAATATCATAGCCAAATTCCAGAGTTCCCAGGTCAAGGAGAAAATATTAGAAGCAGCCAGGAAGGAAAAATTTAGCTAGGATTAAAACCAAGAATCACCTACCCAGCAAAACTGAATATAATGCTTCAGGGGAAAATATGGGCATTCAGTGAAATAGAGGAATTTCAGGCATTCTTGATGAAAAAACCAAAGCTGAACAGAAAATTTGACTTTCAATTACAAGAAGCAAGAGAAGCATGAGAAGGTAAATAGGAAAAAGAAATCATAAGGAACTTATTAAAGTTGAATTATTTACATTCCTACTTGGAAAAATGATAATTGTAACTCATGAGACTTTTCTCAATATGAGGATAGTTGAAGGGAATATATATGTATATATGTATACATGCATATATGCATGTATAGGAGGGCATATAAATATATATGTGACTGTGTGCATATGTGTGTACATGTATACATAGACAAAGGGCACAGGATGGGTTGAATATGAAGGGATGATATCTTAAATTATATCTTAAAATTAAGAGGTGAGAGAGGAATATATTGGGAGAAAGAGAAAGGGAGAGAGATAGATTAGGGTAAATTATCTCATATAAGAGAGGCAAGAGAATACTGTTAAAATGGAAGGGAAGAGCAGGAAGGTAAAAGGGAATGGGTTAACCATACTCTCATTGAATTTGGCTTAAGGAGGGAATAACATACACATTCAATTGGGTATCTTACCCTATAGGAAATCAGGGGGAAGGGGAAAAGAGGGGGGATGATAGATATGGATAGATAGATAGATAATAAGGGGGGGTGATAGGATGGAGGCAGATTAGGGGAGAGGGTAGTTAGAAGCGAACACTTTTGAAAAGGGACAAGGTCAAAGTAGAAAATAGAATAAATGGGGGACAGGATAGGATGGAGGGAAATATAGTTAGTCTTTCACAATATAGCTACTATGGAAATATTTTGCATAATTACACATGTACAACCTATGTTGAATTGCTTGTCTTCCCAGTGGGGGTTGGTGAGGAGAGAATAAGGGAAAGACTCTGGAACTCAAAGTTTAAAAAAACAAATGTTAAGGCATGTTACAAGCAACTGGGAAATAAGACATACAGGCCCTGCCATATAGAAATCCATCTTGCCCTACTAGAAAGTTAGAGGGTGATGGGGGAGGATATAAGAGAGAACAGACTGGGGGAAAGGGTATTCAGTAGGCTTGCTGTTTTGGGGTGGGGATAGGGGAGAGATGGGGAGAAAAATTTGTAACTCAAAATCTTGTGGAAATGAATGTTGGAAACAAGGAAGGAAGGAAGGGAGAGAGAGAAAGACAGAAAGAAAGAAAGACAGACAGAAAGAGAAAGAAAGAAAGAAAGAAAATAAGTTGGAAAAAGAAATAAAAAATAATGAATATAGAGAATCATAACAATACTTATATGAATTGATTTGTAATGATATAAGCAGAACTAAGAAAATACACTCTAGTGATGTGCTGAAACCAGCTCAAAGAGGCTCTGTGAGAGCCAGTTATGAAATTTTCACTTTGGACATCTGCAGATGCTACAAATCAGGAGCTGATTTATTGTTTTATTAGTTATTTAAACTTGAGAGTTATGGGAAAAATATTAATATTGCAGATTAAACTTTAAAGTATTATAGAGAAGTATATATGTATACATCTTTATATACAAATATGTATTATATAATAACATAATGCAACATTATAAAATATGCCACATATATTACATTTATATTAATAATATATATGTATATATCTTTTTTTTTCTTTGGAGAGCAATTGGGGTTAAGTAACTTGCCCAAGGTTACATGGCTAGTTTTTTTGTGGGAGTGTTAAGTGTCTGAGGCCGGAACCGAACTTGGGTCCTCCTCACTCTGGGGTGGGCGCTTCACTCACTGCACCACCTAGCCGCCCTTATATGTATATATCTTCATATGTATAAATGTGTATATATATTATGTGTGTGTGTACACTCAAAGACACACACACATATCCCAGAGAGCCAATTGTTAAATATTTACCAGTATACCCTTGATCTATCCAATGAATTCAATAATGTAAATGGTAAGAAAAATCAAAACTGAATGTTTTGAAATTATAATGACTCAGGTGGACCCTAAAAGAGAGCTGAGAAGACAGTTCTCTCTTCCTTTCCATTTCTTTATAGGGGTTGGGGAGGGTGGTACTTTTATTGTACATGTCAGAATTTTGCTGAATTGCTTCTTTCCTTCTCCCATTTTGTTCCTTGTTAAGAGGAATGGCTCTGTGATAAGAAAGGGGAAATAAGAAGGGAACATTGGGAAATATAGGAGATTTTTTTTAAAAAATCAACCACCACCAAAAAAGTAATTTTTTAAAAAAAATAGAGTTTATAAATGATTTGAGTATTGTAGAGCTCAGTTGTATACACCTCAAAATTTGAAAATCGGAAAGGACCTCAGTGGCCATCCAGACCACCCCACATTTCCCAAAAGACTATATTTGTGTTGTCCAGACCTTTTTCTCCCCACTCACCTCTCCCAATCCCAAATCTTACTGAAGCATAGATTTTTTTGTAGGTCTAATTTGGTCAGTAGAATAGATTCCAGATCAGGAGCTGAAGGAAAGCTGAAGGGAATGGTGGAGAAGGGAAGGAATATGTACTTGTGTTGATACCTATTCAGGTGTACTAGTAGCTTGTCCTTATAAGAATGCAACCCAGAAAAACACTTGTAAAACTCTAGATCTCATAAGCCTATATTATGGAACCCCAATGCAGATTCAAAGTGACAACGGGTCACATTTCAAAGGCAATGAAATGAAGAAGTATTGTATACTAAACAATATAGAATGGATATATCATATTCCATATTATCCAGAAGCATCTGGGTTGATTGAAAGAATGAATGGATTACTGAAAGGACAATTGAGGAAGTTAAGTTCCAATAATTCATATCAACATTGGAAGGATAATTTGTTCATGGCTTTGCGTAATTTGAATAATAGACCATTGGGAGGAAGTACACCTCTAGCCAGAATGATGACCCCCAATCTGCAAATTAGAAAACAACAAACACACAAGATCCCAATTATTGAGTATTGGACCTTGAGGCCAGATGTCCCAGCACCGTACCCAGGACCACCTGGTTCAATGGGGTATGATTTACATTGTTTAGAGGACTTTTGGTTGGACAGAAAAGAAATAAGAAAAATCTCCACTGGGATATGCATAAGAATCCCATCCTTGTCGCCAAATGTATCAGCAATGCCATATTCACAATGCCTATAGAGATTACAAATATGCTGATATAATTATCCATTAGAAAATACGTCATGTTTGCCATATGAGGAAATAAACTAGAAAATTTATTAAGATACCAAAAGACTGAGTCCCAAAACCAGAAAGTGAAAGCCATCAGAGTAGTTATGACATTGGCACAGGTAGATAAAGTAGAAAGCACCCACATTTTCAAGCCTTTAAAACAGAACAGGCTACCTCAGGCAAAGGTCCTCCTCTCCCCACGCACAGCAACCACCCAGCGTCCTGGAAGCGCACTCCCAGCAGCTCCGGCCCCTGGCAGTCCTCAGCAGGAGTCCTTAGCAGTTAGTCCTTAGCAGTTCTAACTCAAAAAAGGGCTTCGCGCTGCCACTGCCTCTGCTGCTGCCGCCGTCACCACCACCGCCAGCCACCGAAGGAACGCTAGCTTGGCTTCCGCTTCCTCTTGCTCCGCCCCTCCCTGCTACGTCAGCAAGTCCAACGGGGCATGGAAGATCTTTAAATCCCATAACCCTTACAAGTGAAAGCAGGAACTCACCTGAGATCTTCCTCAAACCCCTTCAAATACCTCTAAAAAGTGAATCTGAACAAATTCTAGAGCAGCAACATTCACAAAGAGACAGAGTGTGGCAGATTTGCAGCCCAAGACAACCTGGGAGGTTGAAAGGAAGGTTCTATTGCACCAGCTGGGACAATAGCGCCAGCACAGTCTAATGCGCAGGTTGCACCAGCGCAGACCCAACCATAGGAAAACTGGAGCAGATGCCAGGGAACTGAATCACTGACAGAAGTGGTGATTCCCAGACCTCTCAGTGCAGAAGGGAAGGTCTGTTGGAATTGGGTGAGAGAGAAGCATGGTCCTGCACAGGGCCTGTGGCAGCAGTAGTGGCTGTACCTGGGGCTATCAGCCCACAAACTGAATGTTTGAAAGTCACCTATTTAAATTTCCAGGAACCAAGATGGCGTAGTAAGCAGTAAGCAGCTCTTACCCTCCCTTATAGACTTGGAAAACCCCAGAGAATATTGCCCCAGGAAAAATCCTGGAATAGTGGAGGCAGCAGAAAGATGGGGGTACAGCAGCCTTTTAGTTCCAAAGGCTAGGAAGATTAATGGGAAAGGTCTCTCTCACTGTGGCTGAAGGAGACCAGTACAGTATGTGAGGCATCCCAGCAAGCCAGCAGCAAGCCCTACTTCAGCCGACCAATGGAAGATCCTGAGCCTCACGGTGAAGGAGCAGGAAAGTGCTAACACCAGAAACACACCAGCCACCACTACCAGCGCCAGACACTCTACCAGACCACTACAACATCTAACTGCCAGCACCTGAGACCCCGGCACAGAAAACCAGTAACCAGGCCCCTAAACACCAGCACAAGAAGTCTGGCACAGTGCCCCTTGGGCCCCAGAAGCACAGATCAAATTTAAAAGTCAGAAAAAAGGCAAACAACATGAGCAAGAAGAATCAAAGAAACACAATGACCATAGAGAAATATCTTGGTGACAGGGAAGAACAAAACACAAATTCAGGAAAGAACAACATGGTCAATATACCCACATCCAAAACCTCAAAGGGGAGCATGAACTGGTCTTATGACCAAAAAACCTTCTTGGAAGAGCTCAAGAAGGATTTTAAAAGTCAAATAAGAGAGGTGGAAGAAAATTGAACAATTCTTTTAAAAATACAATTGAAAAAATGGAGAAAAAAGTATATTGAAGAAAACAACTCCTTAAAAAGTGGAATTGGCCAAATGGAAAAGGAGATACAAAAGCTAACTGAAGAAAACAATAGTTAAAAATTAGAATTGGGCAAGTGGAAGCTAATGATTATGAGACATCAGGAGTCAGTTGAACAAAATCAAAAGAATGAAAAAATAGAAGAAAATCCTAAATGGGGTCACAAAATGTCAGACATGACACAACAACAACAACAACAAATGTTAACTATCATTATTCATAGAATTCTGAGTTGGAAGAGAGCCCAGAAATCATCCGGTCCAACCTCTTCCTCTTACAGATGAAATGACCAGAAGGTTGGCTTCACTCAAGTGGGTACCCTACATAAGCCTTCCTGGAATTCTCTGGCTACTCTTTCTAAATGTATCTTATTAGATTATCAGAATCTGAAGTCACAAGGGGCTACCATACAGCGGCCTGAATATTGTGACTTCCTGATTAATCTTTTAGAGTCTCTTTTTTTTGCCATGGAGCTCCCATTGGGATAGGTTGCTTGGATGGGAGCTGCACCTTTGTTCAACACTGACTCAGAATCACTCCTATTGTGACTGGCTATATTTATAAAATTTCCTTGGAAGAACTAGAGAGAAAAGTTACGGGTACAATGCTCCAAAAAATTTTTTTTGGTTAGGAACCCAAATAGTATTTTCAACTGCCCTAAGAGCAGAGGGTGGGGAGGAGGAAAAGGAAAAGAAAATCAAAAGACAAAACCTTTAATGAAATGTACTTGGGGGGGGGGGAAGGAAAGAGTGCCTTTGGTTCTATTTTCTACAAGAATCCACTAGCTTTTAAATTCTTCTGGCAGCAATTTATTTAATCCACTAATTTTAGGTTCTGTCTTAAATCTTAGTTCATCAGCACTTTTTTTCCATTTGTTCCTTTAACTCATATTTTTTGGGTTTCATCTCCCCTAAAACACTTTAATAAGTAGCCTCATTTGGCACTTTGAGACACGGTATAATATAAAGATTAAAGACCTGGCCTTGGAGTCAGTACAACCTAGGTCTTAGTGCTTTCTTTCTCTGATGCAAAATTTCTCTGTGACTATGGACAAGCCCTTTAACCTCTTAGAGTGCTCAGGCAACCCTCTAAGACACAGGTAAATTTTCATTCCTATGAAGTTGAGTCTGTGTATCTGTATATTTTGTTGTTCAGTCATTTCAGTTGTGTTCTACCCTTTGTGACCCTGTTTGGTGTTTTCTTGGCAAAGATACTGGAGTGGCTTGCCATTTCCTTCTCCAGCTTATTTTACTTATTTCCAGATGAGGAAACTGAGGCAAGCAGAGTGAAGTGACTTGCCCAGGGTCACACAGGTAGTAAGGGTCTGAGGTTGGATTTGAACTCAAGTCTTCCTGAGTCCAAACATGGCACTCTATCCACTGTGCCACCTAGATGCCCTATCTATGATATATACATACACCCATATGGATATCATTGTTAGAGGCAGCATGGTGTGGAGCAGGGATAGGAAACCACAGGTTTCCCACTGTTGGTGTAGAGGGTAGAGGACTGGACTTGAATCAGGAAGACCCTGATTCAAATCTGACTAGTTGTCTCATTCTGGGCACAGGTCAAGTAGTCTTTCTCTGCCTTAGTTTCCTCAGATGTAAAATGGAGATAATATGAGCACCTCCTCCAAAGGGTTGTTTTCAGGATCAAATGAAACAGTACCTGCAAAGTGCTTTGCTTATGTTTTTGTTCAGTCATTTTTCAGTCCTGTCTGACTCTTCATGACCCCATTTGGGGTTTTCTTGGCAAAGACATTAGAGTGGTTTGTCATTTCCTTCTGCAGCTCATTTTACAGATGAGGAAACTGAGGCAAACAGGGTTAAATGACTTGTCTAAGGTCACACAGCTAGTAAGTGTCTGAGAACATATTTGAACTCAGGAAGAGGAGTCTTCCTGACGCCAAGTCCAGCACTCTGTACACTATGGCATTACCTAGCTGTCCTAAAGCACTATATAGATATGAATTATTATCTTTCACAAGGTTTCCAAAGTGCTTTTCTGATGACAACCTTGGGGGGGATAGGGCAAGAATTATTACCCCATTTCTAAAGATGAGGAACATAAAACTTTGAGGGAATAAGTGGCTTGTCCATAGTCCCATGAGTAAAGTATCAGAGCATTCCCTCCCAGGTCTCCTAAATCAGTGTTCACCTCTCTTTCCATTGGAAAACACTAGTTCTAGATCTCCATTTTTTCCCTTGCTTTACCATCTGACCAGTCAGGCAACCAAGTGAAGCAGAGGAGGACGCAAATTGTTGGATATAGCACTGGTTGGAATAAAGGACAAGTTTACAGAAACCTTTTGTATTGGGAAGATTGGTATTTATAGCAGTTCTCCACAATAACAGCCCCAGTTCTAACAGCCAGCCACTTGAATTCAGGACAAATTTCCTTGCTTTCTGATCTCTCTATCTCTTAACACTGTCACCCATCTGAATTCCAGAAACCTGATCGTTTCCACGTCATCCATTCCCTGTTTAGTAATTCAAACCAGGAGGAGGCTATTCCTGAAAATGCAGCAAAGGAGAAGATTTTTATTTTAATTTGGGGGGAGGGTGGTAGTTGGAGGAGTGGCTGCCTCAGGCTGCCACTCTATCTTGGGGGTTTCACTAATGCAGTAAAAACTAGATGAACTGAAGTGCTCGATTTACTGGAGTTATTTGGGTTTCTTTGTTTTTGTAAAACCCATTTTCTATGCTTTCTGCAACAGCGTATATAATTCTATAGAGAAAAATCACTGCCCTCCATAATTACCAGATCCTTAGTCAACAGAGACATATTCAACTAGGGTTATTCTACTCTATTAAGGCAAGAGAATGCATTGATGAATTTTAAGATTTTTACCCATGGGGGAAGGGGAACAATCAAAAGAAAAATCGTTTTCCAGTTAGGAACCTATGACTTAATTGATATAGGGACCTCCCTTAATTAATGCAGACTGGTACTTTCTCTGCTGCCCCTGAGAGGTTAGTGACTTTCCAGAATCACCCTGCCATCTGTCAGATGCTTCCTTGAACCTGACATAGTGCTGAGAGGTTTGACTTCAATTCATCTTTCTACCTTCAAACTGGTTCTCTACCCACTATAGCATGCTGCCTCTGAGGTTTTCTGGTTAATCTTCAGTTAATCAGACAATTCATTTTACCAAACCCCTCAATTCCTTCTACTTCAGCGGTTATAAACTTTTTTTGGCGTCATGGACCCCACTGGCAATCTGGTGAAGTCTATGAACCTACTCTCAGAATACTGTTCTTAAATTCACAACATAAAATACATAAGAATTTCAAAGGAAACCAATTATATTGAAATATAGTTATCAAAACATTTTTGAAAATATATCGAACCCAGGTTTAAAATACCTGTCACTTGGAATGTGTCCTTTATTCTCTCCAATTCTCTTTAACAGTTAAGGTCTAGCACAAGTTATTCCACTGCCAAGAAACTTTTCTGACTACTCTAGCCCACATTAATCATTACCTCCTTTGCGTTTTGCAAAATTTCTATAATTCTTATAAAAATGTTAGCACTTGATTATGTTTTGTTATATTTTTGCTAATTATTTCATGTATGTTGGTCTTTTCTCTCCAACTAGATCCTTGGGAGTAGAGACAGACTTTTTGGTGTTTTCTACACCTGACCCAGTCCCCTGTATGTGGCAGGTGCTCAGTAAATGTTCATAGGTTGAGTTGTTTGATCACCTATCTTTCATATCCCCACAGAGTCGACCACAGCACTAAAGCACCCAGTGCTCAGTCCTTACTGATTGGTTGAGTAATTAACTTATTCCTTGTACATTTGAATAAATTAAGGGTTTGGTGTGCCTGCCAAACACCTTTGCTGTGATTTATTGTTTGCCAAAGTTTGCTAAGGTGGTATGCACTGTGGCTAATGCCCAAACCCTTTAGTTCTTCCAAGGAGAGAATTTTTAGTCATTCATAAATGAGGATGAAAAAAAAAAACAATACTGCTATTCTCACACATAAAATGGAAATAAAATTTAAAGGACTGAACCATCACCCGCAAAGATAATGGAAAATTAGATAAAATATCAAAGAAAGTTAAACCAAGAACCTATTTTGAATATATGTATATATCAATATATCTATCTATATACTGTATATGTATATGTAATATATATATATATATATTTAAACTAATCCCCTTTCCTTTCTTTTTCTTTTCCTTCCTTCAACACTCTCCACATGGCCTTTTTAAATTCTACTCTTGGAGTAATTGAAAATTCTACCTAAATCTTCCAAGATTTATTGAAACTATATCTCTGACAGCTAACTAAGAAGTACCACTTGGGGAAACTCTTTGAGCTTCTTGTAGGAAAAATATATGTTTGTGTGGGTGGAAATCAAAAGCATGCAGTTTATCATTCAAAGGAATTGGAAATATTCTTAGACCTAGGGGGATTTGAGCATTAGTCACCCTATCAAACTTTGGCAAATGTTAAATCATAGAAAAGATGTTTAGCAGGTACATCAAACCCCTTAATTTATTCAAATGTCAAGGAATCAGTTAATTATTCAACCAGCCAGCTAGGGCTGAACACTAGTCAAAGGAACTGAAAAGAGATGACTTAGAGAATAGATGTCTTCAAGTATTTGAAAGACAGATCAAACTTGTCCTGCTTTGGGGCAGCTAGGTGGCACAGTGAATAGAGCACCAGCCCTGGAGTCAGGAGGACCTAAGTTCAAATCCGGCCTCGCACACTTAACACTTACTAGCTATGTGACCTTGAGCAAGTCACTTAACCCCAATTGCCCTCCCTTCTCCCCTCCAAAAAACTTGTCCTGATTAGCCTCAGATGCTAGGACTAGAAGCAATGAGAATAGCAGAGATTCAGATTTCAGCTTGATATAAGGAGAACCTCCTTAACAACTATAGTTATCTAAAGGTGAAATAAGCTGTCTTGTAAGGTAATGGGTTCCTTTTCACTGGGGAATCTTCAGGGAGAGACTGGATGATCAGTTGTCCAAGATGATTCCTGTTCAGGACTACCTGATCCCTAAGGTTCCTTCTAATGCTAAAATGCTATGTTTTTCTTCCCCTAGTAGCTTTTCTTCCTAGGGTTACATTAAAACAATTTAAATATGCAAGTATAATAGATAAATCATCGGTTGGAATAAAGCATAAATTTATGTAAATCATAAATTGCAAAGGCTTTGATATGAATAACAATGGACCTAGTAGCAGGAACATATCTACATGCAATTGTAGTAAAAGATAGAGATAACTTTTTTTAGCTAGTTAGAGATAACTATTTTAAAATTTACTAGATTATAAGATTCTTGAGAGCAGGAACTATGTTTTATTTTGTGTTTATTATATGATTGTGTGATACCATGAAAAGAGCTCTGAATTTAGAGTACAAGGAATAGGGTACAAATCCTGTCACTTAGTACCTGTGTGACATTGGGCAAGTCTCTTTACCTCTCTAGTTGGCTCATCTGTTACAAAAAAAAAGGTGGGAGTTGGATTAATTAATTTCTTAGGGTCCTTAAACCTCTAAACTATGATCTTATAATCTTTGTATATCCTGTTGTGCCTGACACATGGTACCTAGTACACAGTAATTATAATGAATATTTGTCATGTCAAAAAATTTATTACATTTTGCTATTTTAGGTTGCTGGAGATTTTATTATTTCCTTACTCTTGTACATTCCATTTCTGATAGAGGAGAAAACAGGGAATTCTTCTTATGCCTAACTTTGCTCTCTATTTCTTGATTATTCATAAATTGGTCCATATCCATAAGTCAAATTATATGTTCCATGTTCTCCAAATTTTCTTGTAATCTCTCTCTTTATATCTTGGTCATGTATCCATTTTGACCTTATCTTGGCAAATGGTGTAACATATCAGTCTCTGCCCGATTTCTGCCATATTGCTTTCCAGTTTCCTCAATAATTTTTGCTGAATAATGAATTCTTATTCCAAAAGCTTAAATCTTTATTACATTTGTCAAATACAAGGTTACTATATTTACTTGCTGCTATAAATTGTATGTATAAATTGCTCTGTTCCATTGATCTAACTTTTTTTTTTTTTGCTTTTTGGAGGAGGGAAGATAGGGCAATTGGCATTAGGTGATTTACCCAAGGTCACATAGCTAGTTTTTTGTGCTAAGTGTCTGAGGTCGAATTTGAACTCAGGTCCTCCTGAATCCAGGGTCAGTGCTCTATCCACTATGCCACCCCTCTACCTTTCTATTTCTTAGCCAGTACCAGATAGTTTTAATAATTACTGCCTTGTAAGATATAGAATTGCTAAACCTCTTTTCATTTTTTGTCTTTTTGCTTGTTTTTGGAGGGGGGGGAAGGCAAAGCAATTGGGATTAAGTGACTTGCCCAAGGTCACACAGCTAGTTAAGTGTCAAGTGTCTGAGGACAGATTTGAACTCAAGTCCTCCTGACTTCAGAGCCTGTGCCACCTAGCTGCCCTTAAACCTTCTTTTTTTACATCTTTTTCATTATTTCCTTTGATATTCTTGATTCTCCCAAATGAATTTTATTATTATTTTTTACAATTCAGTAAAATATTTTTCTGGCAATTTAATTGGGATTGCATTGAATATATAAATTAGTCTAAGCGGAATTGTCATTTTTATTTTATTAACCCTGCCTACCCATGAACAATTACTATTCTTTCAATTGTTTAAATCTGATGTTGTTTGTATAAAAAGTTTTTCTTTTTATAATTTTATTTATATAGTTCCCGGGTTTGTTTCAGCAGATGTACTCCCAGGTATTTTATACTGCCTAGAGTTATTTTAAATGGTATTATCTCTTCTTACATTGTTTTGTTTGTACTATATAGAAATGCTGAATGGTAGCCATTTCTAAGGTGGTAAGAGGAAGGGGGAATGGAAGAAAGAAAAAAGAAAAAAATTTACATTATATATTTAAAAGGAATAGCAATTTGTACATAATAGATTTAGAGTTTCATATGCAATCATCTTTTATTATTCTACTGTGTTATAAAAATGCTTGTTTTATTTTGTAAATTCAAAATAAAATAAATAAAACTAAAAAAAAATTTGAGGATCCTGAGGTATATTTTTGGCTTTTCCAAAGATTTAGTTTATAACTTAGAGAAGGTTGTCTCTTCTTTCTAATATTACCCCAATGGTTCCCAATTACCTCTGGGATCAAATACAAACTCCTCTGACATTAAAACCTTTCATAACCTCCTTCTAACCTACCTTTTTAAGCTAATTTAATTTAAACTAATATTGTTCCTCTTTATGCAATTTACAATCTAGCCAAACTGGCTTTCTTGGCTATTCCTCACATATGATACTCCACCTCTCATTTCCTCCCCATTGCAGTGGCTTCCCCCCATGCCTGGACAGCAATCCCTCCTCATATCACTCTCTTTGAATCCCTAATGTCCGTGTTCAGCCCATATGACAATTTATACATGAGGCCTTTCCTGATTCTCCGTCTATCTCTCCCTCCACCATCCACAATGGCTTCCTTTCCAACATTGCCTTTTTTACATTTTTATATTTGTACATATTATCTTTCCCAATGGAATGTAAGCTCCTTGAGGGTAGGGTCTGTTTCACTTGTGTCT
>NW_027187302.1:7314739-7397880 GCF_028583685.1 Petaurus breviceps papuanus
AATCTGGGCTCAGATACTTAGCACCACACCCAGAAACAACTGGCCGCGTAACCTTGAGCAAGTTACTTAACCCCGATTGCTTAAAAAAAAAAAGTGGCATTTGATCTGAGCTTTGAAAGAAACTTGGGACTCTCAAAGGAGAAGAGGGTCAACCTCTCTTAACCTCAATTTCCTCATCTGTAAAGTGGAGATAATAGTAACATTCATTTCTTACATTTTTCTGAGGATCAGATGAGTTGACATATGTAAAGTGCTTTGAAAACTTTATAATTTTACATCAATGCTAGTTATTCATAATATTAACAACAACAATAATATTCCAGACCTAGGGATAGTCTATGCAAAAGCACAGAGATGAGAGTTAGAATACGTGTGAGGAACATCAAGACCATTTTGGTTATAATGTGGATTGTAGGAGGAAGGATAATGCATAATAAGCCTAAAAAGGCAGGTTGGAACAAGCTTATAAAGACCTTTAAATATCAGAAGAGTTTATATTTGATGTTGGAAGTGATAGAAAGTCACAGGAGTTTTTTAAGTAGGGGAGTGATATGGTTAGATCTTTGCTTAAGGAAAATTACTTTGCATTGTGTGGAAAATGGATCAAAGTGGGGAGAGACTTGAGGGAAGGAAGGAGAAAAATTAGAAAACTTTTATCATAGGCCAGGTGACAGGTGCAGGGTGAACTACATAGATATCTAGTTATTCTATTAGATAGGAATAAAGTCCAAGGATGTCTGTGAAGTTTCTGAACACGGGGGGCAATGGTAGTTCGTACGGTTATTGGTAATAAGAAAGTAATGATTATTGTTGACAATAACAAATAATGATGCATGGGAAGCCCAGCGGACATTTTTGGACTCATGTTGTTTCCTGTGGGAAGATCAGTGAAATCTTGTCGCCCTCTACTGGACTCAGAGTGAAAGGTTCCTAGTTGACTCTTGCTTGTTTTCATCAGCCAGCTGCTGATGTCTCATAAATATGAAACTTATACAATTGAAAAGAACTTTGAAGGGGAGGTCATCTAGTTTTTTGTTGTTATTGACCAAGTATTATATTTGTGTTCTGTTTCCATAGCATCCAAGATAGGGCAGAACACTGGATTTGGAGTCTAACAACAGCTAGCCTATCAAAATTATCTTTTTCTCCATTTATACATGTATATGTCCTCTCTTCTGATGGAGTATGTGACCTCGAGCCTCATTTCTGGTCCTCAGTATACTTATCTATAAAATCAAGATATTAGACTAACTTATTTTGATAGGCTAAAATGCTAAATATTCAGTGATTCTAGCTGATTGCTCATTTTGAAACCACTTTTGGAATCTAGAACGATGCTGTATTTTATTTTCAGATTGCCTTAAAATTATTAACTCATGGTCTGAGATAGAATTTTGATAGGGAAGAAAAAGATGTCTTCATTGCTTAAACCATACACTTCCATTTATACCTCCTACCTCCCTATCCACACCCACTACCCACTGAGTACCAACTGAGTTTGTACTTCCTATCTTCATCTCCCTATGGTCATGGGAGTAGAAATAACAGGGAGGAAGTATGATATAATGGATATAGAGGCAGACTCAGAATCTGATAGATTAGGTTCAGATCCCACATGTGATACTTAATGGTTCTGTTGTTGTTTAGTCATTTTCAGTCATGTCTGATTCTTCATAACCCCTTTTGGCATTTTCTTGGCAAAGATATTGGAGTGGTCTGCCATTTCCATCTCCAGCTCATTTTTTAAAAATTATTTAAATAGTATTTTATTTTTCCCAAATTAGATAGTAAAAAAAATTTAGCATTAATTTTTTTAAAATTTTATTTTAGACTCAAACATCAGAACACAAATAGAGAATAAAGAAACAAATACACATCATAAAATTAAATATTGGAACTGAAATACAAAGTCAGGAAAAGGAGCATGTTGTGTGCATAGCCGAGCATAAAAGAGGATTTGAAATATATAACAATAAATTTTCATTTTCAAGAAAGCCTATGTGATGTACATCGGTCCTCTCCACCTTTCAGCAAAACGCTCTACTCTTTGTTGGATTTCTTACCTCCTCTTCTTGCCTGAATCACTGTGGTCTTTCCCAAGCAGTTGCGGGGCAAATGGCGCCTTGTGAAGGATTTGTAAAGGATTTGACAAGTACATGAAGGAATTGGGAGTGTGGATGGCCCTGAAGAAAATGACCAGAATGGCCAAATCACATGTTTATATCTCTGAAAACGGGGTGTAATTACCATTAAAACTGAGAGTACCACAAAAACTACACAATTCTCTTTTAAACTTGGTGAGAAGTTTGATGAGACCACAGCTGATGGCAGGAAAACTCAAGACTCTTTGTACCCTTGAAAATGATATTTTGATCCTGCTACATCCCATCCAGCTTGGTATGGGAAGGAATGCACAATAACAAGAAAAATAGAAGATGGAAAGCTATTGGTGGACTGTGTTATGAACAATGTGACTTGCCACAGGGTCTATGAAAAGACTGAGTAAAGAAATCCATCTTCATATGGGACAGGAATTAGCTGTTATGAATGAACCAGCTCAGTTCAATGAGCAAACTCTCCAACCAAACTCTCTTGCCTTTTTCTTCTTCTCTTCCTTACTGTGGTCCATAATCTCAATGACTGACTACTTGCAAACAGTTTTATTTCCAAGCTTTAATGTAATTAGAATTGTTTTGGCTAGCATTTGCTAGAGAATTATGTTGTTACGTAAAAAAGCCTACATGATAAATAATACTTGTGTCTCACCCTCCCCTCTAAAAATCCCTCCCTTGTCCTCTCCCCTCTCCCTATGTCCCTACTGTTTTATTTCTTCTGAATTCCGAAGACTTTTATACTCTTTTAAATATATATGTATTGTTCCCTCTTAAACCCATTCCTGATGAAAGTGGGTTACCAGAACTACCAGCCCTCCTCCCCCATCTAATTCCACTGCATCAATTCTTTCCCTTGCACTTCATTTGTATAAAATAATTACTCTTTTAAACTATTCCTAAATGGCTTAACTTTTAAAATTCATATCATACTCAGGTTTACCCCAATCTTTCTTATAAACTACCCAATTATTAATAAGAATACATATTTTTTACATTTTACATAGGTAAAAAGTAAACCGTCTGTCCTTATGGATCCCTTATAATAAATCTTTGTTATGTACTTTCTATTTATTTTGATTCTTATATGTTGAATCATCTATTAAGTTCAGGATTTTTTTAAAAACAAAGTCATGAAAGTCTGAGAGTTTATCAAATGGCCATTTTTTTTGTTGTTCAAGATAATATTTAACTTTGCAGGATGTGATATTTTTTACCAGAGCCCCAGTTCTTTTGCTCTAGCATTCATATTTTTTACAAGATTTTGAATTCCAAATTTTTCTCCCCCTTTTGCAAATGGTAGGCAGTTTGATATAGTTTACATATGGACTATCATGTAAAACATATTTCTGTATTTGTCACAGTTGTGGAAGAAGCAGATAAAAAGTAAATAAAATCACAATAAAGAATAAAGTGAAAAAAATATGTTTTGATCTGCATTCTGAGTCCATCAGTTCTTTATCTGGATATGGATAGCATTTTCCTTCATGAGTCCTTTGTACTTGTCTTAAATCATTGTGTTGCTGAGAAGAACTGAGTCGTTCATAGCTGATCATTACATTATGTCGCTGATACTATGTACAATGTTTTCTTGGTTCTGCTCTTTTCACTTTAGATCAGTTTGTACAAGGTTTTCCAGGTTTTTTCTGAAGTCTGTCTTGTCATCATTTCTTATTGCATGATAGCATTCCATTACATTCATATTCCACAGTTTGTTCAGTCATTCCCCAATTGATGGGCATCCCTTCACTTTCCAATATTTTACTACCACAAAAAGAGCTGCTATAAATATTTGTGCACACATAAGTCCTTTTCCCTTTTTAATGATCTTTGGGATACAGATCTAGGAGTCTTCCACAGCTCATTTTATGGATGAGGAAACTGAGACAAACAGGATCAAGTGACTTGCCCAAGGTCACATAGCTAGTAAGTGTCAGAGGCTGAATTTGAACTCAGATCTTTCTGACTTTAGGTCCAGCATTCTATCCACTGAGCCACCTAACTGATCTGTGACCCTGGGCAAATTATTCCTCCTTTGTAAAAGGAACTCTATCAAACAATATACACTTATTAAGTGAGAATGAATAAATACTGAGAGTGAATATAAAGTTTTCAAAACTTTAAGGCACTACATGGGTTTCAGTAACTAATATTATTATAGGCAATATTATTTTAATGCCATATCTGAGATTCTTTGAAAACCTAGAAGAAAATCCTAGAATCTCTCCTGGGAAACAAAAGAAAGGGATTTGATTCTAGGGGTTCTAAGAAGGTAGATTGTTATTGTCATTATGTTTTTAGTAAAGAATCTGTGTGATCCTGGACAAATCACTTAACTTTTGGATGCCCCTTGGCAACTCCAATGCTGATAAAAAATTTTTTTAAAGTATGTACACCTGCACAAAATAATGAAGAGCAAAATGAGCAGGACCAAGAGAACATTGCCCTAACAGCAATATTATTTCAAGAACAACTTTGAGTGAATGTTATTTTGTCTATTGCAAATACCCAAATTAACTATAAAGGGCATATGAAGAAAGATGCTACCTGCCATCTTTCCAGAGAAAGAAGTGAAAAATAGAAGTGTGTATAAAGTAATTTTACACATACATATCTATCTCTATATCTCTCCATATCTATTACCTATTTGTGTATAATGGTAGCCATCTCTGGGGAGGAAGAGGTAGGAAGAAAAAAATTTACATGATAATTTTGTTGTATATTTGAAAGGAATAACAAATTGTGCATAGCAAATTTGTAGTTTCATGTACAATCATCCTTTTTATTGTATGTTATGGAAATGTTTGTTTTATTCCATAAATTAAAAATAAAATTTTAAGAAGTGTTTATACCAATTCATCACATTAATTTAGCATACATCCACTAGAATGAATGACCAAACCAGCTTGTAATTTAAGGCTTATAATTTTCATAGCCCCTTTGATGCTCTGTGTTACAAAGGGGACAGGCCTCCAGATACAAGTGATCACTACCCTAGTTAGATACTGTTTACACATTCTTGAAGGAGAGTGACATATTAGATGTCAACCACATGGCCCTCACATGGTCTATTTTGGTCAGGTTGAGTGGTTTCAAGTAGCTGGGTATACTCTGGTTACAAGACTCAAGAACAGTTGGTCAGCCAAGTGGATCAATGACCCAGCTGCTGCTCTGCCCAACCCTTCACAGAGATGGATTTCCAGAAATCTTTAGAAACATCAACAAAGTCAATAGCTCACTTCTATGACTTCCCCAAGTCAAGTTCAGAGGTTGGGACTCCAGTCAGTCAGCCAATAAGCATTTATTAGGCATTAACTATGTGCTTACTACATTATACTAAGGACTGGGGAATTCAAAGAAAGGCTGGAAAATTAAAACATTACTGCCCTCAAGGAGCGGACATATTTTTTAGTCTTCTGTGTATTTATTGCTTTACAGCAGAATGCCCAACACAGATCATCATAACTGCCAAATAGTCAGCTGTGCAAAATAGTATATATAGTGCTTAAGTACAAATGGGAGACATGATTTTTTTAAATAAATACTTAAACACAAATTTATGGTCCTACAAAAGAGCATTTAAACTAGATGGTCTAAGTTGATCTGCTTCCTTGGACCTCCAGTAACTGTTATTTTCCCAAAAACCAATAGAATGAATATATTGAATCATCATCAGTTCCACTGTGTGAATAATGGATCACAATAAATGAGTCCCTTTTACTAAAAGCTTTTCCTGGGGGCAGCTAGGTGGCACAGTGAGTAAGAGTGCCAGCCCGGAGTCGGGAGGACCCGGGATTGATTCCGGCCTCAGATAAATAACTGGCCGTGTAACCTTGGGCAAGTTACTTAACCCCAGTTGCTTAAAATAAATAAATAAATAAAAGCTTTTCCTGGCTCCCCTACAAACATGATCTGGCCCAGATAAAAAGACAACAGGAATTTCTTAAAGGTCAATGGTCCAAAATGCTAAGTATGGTTAAGTATTCTACATGATCTATATTCACTGGTTCCCTTTTTAGTTAGGATGTACTTAGATTACTTTCTTCAATTCATCATACAGGACAAGCATGAAAAGCTCTACCCATGCCTCTAAGAACACTAGACCAGGCTCCCTTGAAGAAAGCTTTGCCACCTTCACCTTTAGCAGTCTTCTTCCAGCAGTCAATTGTCCCAGTGTACATGATAACACCTCCTTTGCACCCAGACTGCATCATTAGCCATCTTACTGTATCAAAGGGATTGCAGACCACACCTGCTCCAGCAGCCACTGATTGTGCAATCATCCATCCAGCTTATCACAATGTGAGTGCTCTTCGGATCTGGAAGCATACCTTTTGCTGTATCATAGATTCCAAAGTAAGCTGCTCTATAGATAATGATACCCTACACTGAGACATTGAAACCTTGATACAAGCCCAGAATTCCATCAGACTTGGTGATTCTCACAAGATAGTCTCCCAGGCCTTTGAATTCTCTCTCAGTGCCAGATTTTCCAACATCAGCTGCCAAGCGGGTTCTCGCAAAATCCAAGGGGTAGACAAAGCAGAGAGAAGTGGCTCCAGCTGCACCACCAGGGGCAAGATTGCCAGCAAAATACCTCCAAAACCGTGTGCTTGTCCATGCCTCCCCAAAACACCTGCTTATACTTATCCTTAAAGGCAAAGTTAAGGGCCTGGGTGGGGAAATATCTGATGACATTTGCTAAGTGACCCTGTCAGAAGGAAAGCACCCCTTGTTCCTTTAGAAGTCAGGCTATACGATCCATTATGCCTTTGTACTGCTTATTTGCAGTAATTTGTTTACTTACATGCCGCGCCTACAATAGCAGGTTAACTCTCTCCATAGGGGCCACCAAGGTCTTAGAGATAGCAGCAGTGATGCCACAGGCCAGGAAGTCCTTGGCGAAGGAGATGGCCTGTTCCATCGTGGTTACAGAGTGGGAAGGTGCTGGAGGTGGAGAAAGAGAGAGGGCCGAAAGCACACATTCTAATGGAGCATTGGTGGGGGGAGGGAGGAATAGCCTTACATGACCTTCTGAAGAGAAGGTGTAGAGGTTCACAGTGAAGCCACCAAACAGAATCAGGCATCATGAGAAAATGTCATACTGGTGTCTCTCTTTAGGCCCCAAAGGTTTCTCTTAGGCCACCTGAAGGACAACTTTATAAGTAAATTGAGGCAAAGATATTGAGAAGCCATTCATGGTCCTTTAGCTTTTAGGTAGAGCATTTCTATTTTTGTGGAAAATAGCCTTTGAAAACAACAATAAAACAAGTTGGAAGACTTTAGACTTCTGAGTGATGCAGGGAACCAATCATAATTTCAGAGGGCTAATGGTGAAGCCTGCTTCCCTCCTCTTTCTTGGCAGAGAGTGGACTGGATGTGGCCACATAATACCCGAGATCTTACTCATTTGTGGGATGCTCTGGCTGTAAAACTTTAGGGGACTCACCTCTCTAGTGAAAATAGACACTGGCTGTCACAGGCATCAAGACACAGCATTTCTAGCAGTCATCGGGTGGCAGGTCCTATCACACCTGTTTCTACTTGAGACTGAGATCAGCTGTTGCATATCCCTTTTACCATACACTCAGAACCCATAATAGGCACTATATAAATGCTTATTCATTTCCTACTTCTCTTTCTTGGTTACATGGGGCCTAGGACCATAGATTCAGAAATGGAAGGCATCTTAAAGGCCATCTAATGCACTAGCACAAGAGAGCACACACACACACACACACACACACAGTCATTTTGCAAATGAGGAACTAAGGCCAAATCAAGTTAAATGAGGTGCCCAGGGTCACATAAATAGTAAGAAGCAGAGACAGGATTTGAATCCAGGTCCTCTGATCCCAAATCTAGCTTACTCTTCTATTGTAGCATTCTGTCCCTCTCAACTGCTTGGGAGGAGGCAGCTTGAATGGTGGGTTTTTTTTTTTGCTATATTTTGCTGTATTTTAGGCTATTTCATCATCTGATGGTTTCTTGATACTCTGGGGCTTTCTACTTTAAGTAAATAAGGACTAAATTACTGCAAATATTCCTTCCAGCTCCAAAACTATGATCTTAAATTGTCCTTCTTCTCACTGTGATATAAAGTCAGAAATCCTTACTGGACTGAAGGGGGAGTTAATTTCAGTGGGAACTCAGAGCATTGTTTTGGGTAGTTTTGAAATCCAAACTAGTTAAGCCCTTGGGGTATCTGTTTAGGACCCTGTTACTTCTGAGGGGGGGTGTCTGGGATGCTTTTACGTGTGTGTGTGTGTGTGTGTGTGTGTGTGTGTGTGAGACTCTGTCTTGAAGGTTGGGTCAAGCTGAAGATTCATCCCCTGGCCTCATCAGTACCCACTAAACATTTTTGTTTACCATGTCTATTTTCCTTCTTTCTCCCCTGAATCTCTCTCTGATCAGATGGATTCTTCTGCTATATCACTTAGACTATTGTGTATATGATGTCATCACAATGTTAGTGTTGTCATTGATGATGGCGACAGGGGTGTGGTACATTGTGATTGAGGTCAGACTAAAATAATACCGTGGCTGTCCAGTCATGAGAAAATCGGAGCATAGCAGCAAGACTGGATCCTCATTGCTGGTTTTTAGTTTGGGGAGTACCCACTAATCACTGTGATAGAATTTTAAAATTGTACATCATTTTGTGGATAATTTGGGGGAGATATCAGGTATTGTTGGAAATTCTCTGAAAGAGTAATTCATTCCAGTGTCCCTAAAGAAATAAAAATGAATGGAGATGTTTGGTAATTGGTGTTGATAATTTTCAGATGATTTGGGCGTGTTAACTTTGAAGGTTTACTGAAAACTCTGAAATGATTTAGATTTGTTAACAAACTCACTACAAAGTGGCATAAATAAGAATTAGTAAGTTTTCTAAAAAACAAACCCTATTAAAATGAGACCTCAAATTCCTGCTCCACCAGCCCTCTTCCATCCCCTAAGGGTCCCTGTTCAAGTGCTCCCAATTCCAATCTGAGGCTATGTAAGTAACTTATCTCTTCTGTATCCTCTTCCTCACACTGCCTGCCTTCACCACCCCATCCCTTGTCCCAATACACTCTGCCTCCATACCTCTTTCCCAATTTGTCTTGGTATTTACTGTACTCTCTTCTCCTATACCCTCTGTGGTTATTAAAGTGATTACACAACCCCATTTTCCACTGCCATCATGGTCTTTCCCAATGAGTACCCAGAGAAGTGGGAATGCCTGACCCCATTTCATAATTTTATAATTTTTTAAATTATCAATTTGCCTGTAATTTTATTGGTATAGCGAACTCTCAGTGAAGAAACTTCCTCTACCAACACTTAAATGTCAGGGTAGCTGCTATACCAGCTATTGCTCTTGCCCCTAAAGTCCTCCCCCCTCCCATCACCTTCTTGATGTCATGGTTCTTTTTGAGAATGAAGGACAAACAAAAACAAGCCTATAATAAAATTACCCACAGTCACACAACTGCATAGTAAATAGGGTCCTGGAAACTTCTCTCAATGAGTAACCTCTCACTGGGCCCAGGCATTCTGGGAAAAATGATGTATTTCTTTATAATCTCGATCAAATTATTTATTATCTTAGGGATGAAGGAGGGGAAGGAGAAAGAAACTGCTTCAGACACTTAGCAACTTTATGGCCCAGGGGAAGATAATTAGCATCAACCTCAGTTTCCTCATGTATAAAATGGGAAAAATAATAGCACCTTCTTCACAGGGCTGTTGTGAAGCTCAAATGAGATAATATGTGTAAAATGCTTTGAAAACCTTAAAGCACTATATAAACTGTTGTTATCCATATTTCTTCACAATTTCTGATTCTTAAAGAATGATTACTATTTCTGCTTCAAGGATCAAGTGATGAATTAATTTGCCAAACACTACCTCATCTTCAATGGAGTTTGGATTTCAGTTCAAGTGCCAAAGACCCTGCCTAACCCATTCCCAACTACTTTCCCATCCCCACCACCCAGCAAAGGAGGAAAGTATAAGGCCACTAGGCTGTGCTGTGTCCCTGCCCTGAATTCCTGTCTGGAATGTTTATTGGGGACAAGGGAAAGAAAAAAGTGCTCAGGAATTCCAGAGCTAGTGCTGAGGTATGATGTTCCTAGCTCTGTCAAGATGAGATCATGAGTTTTAGGAAACTCAAGCCATACTGAAGAATTTAAAGACAGTAACTGAAAGTTAACTCTCTTACCAGCCTCAGCTGAACACTAGAATGGGCAGTCACTGTTTTCCTGAAGTTCATCCTGTGACCTTGGGCAAATCACTGGAGACAGAGTTTCTTCAAAAGGAGTGCTGGCCTATGAGACAGAAAATCTGGATCTCCAATATTTACAAGCTGTCTGAATTTGGTCAGGTTGTAAACCTCCCCAGGTTCAATTTTCCACATATATAATAAAATGGAAATAATCATACCTGCCTGTTGACCAGAAGGCAGTTGTGAGTTTCAAATGAGATATCGTTAATACAGATGGAAAGTATTTCTTACCTCTGTGATCCACAGTTTGCTCATTTGTAAAATGAAGGATCTGGAACACCAATCATACCACAAATCACAATAAGTTCCAAGCAGGAACATAACCTGAATATAAAAGGTCATACAGATGAGGAATGCATGACCTTACCCTTCTTCCTAAATGAATTTGGCTACCTACTTCTCAAGGGGGGAAATGATGAGATTAACAGAAGCCTTTCTGGAGATGATGAGAAAAACAGAGGCCGCTCCATCCTAGGTAAATGGACTGGTTAATGAGATAATGAGATTCAAATAGGTTGGTCAATGAAATATGAAACTAACTGGTACCCCTCCACCCTGGGCAAATGGGCTGGACAATGGAATCAACACTCTAAACTACTGCCCCTTGCCTTCATATCCCTGATCACCTCATCCTTAGCTTCCCCTGATTACTGGGGTGTCTCTCTTAGAGGGCTGCCTCCCTTAAGGATCTATGACCTCCCTTAAAGAGGAGCCTGTTTGACCCATTATCCGGAATCAATGCCTTCACTTGATTTGGAGACAGCCTGAGTGAAATCTTTCAAGACAACACCACCACACACATACACACACACACACACACACACACACACACACACACACACACGCCTTGCACTCCAACATTTTGGTGACCTTGCACCTCGTCAATATTATTTTAAAAGAGAATGAAAAGAGGTTCCTTTCATAACTACAGTTTGGAGAGAATTTTTAACCAAACAAGGGATAGAGGTTATCATAATGGACAAAATAGGTCATTTCAAAAATACAAAATTGAAAAGCTTTTGTGCAAATAAAATCAATGAATTGAGAATGAGAAGAACTATCAAGTGTAAAAATATTTGCATCAAGTATCACTGGAAAAAAAGTCAATAACCTAGACCTATAAGGAGTTAACACAAATATATAAGGGCAAGAGCCATCTCCCAAAAAATAAGTAGTCAAAGGACATGAAGAAATGATTCATAGGATCATAAATTGAAAGCTAGAAGAGCCTTTCGAAGTCATCCAGTCCAAACCCCTCATTTTATAGATGAAGAAACTGAGAGGTTAAGCAATTTACACAAAATTTCACAGAAGTAGTGACTGGTAGAGATCTAAATCCAGCTCCTCTGCTAGTGAATCCAACATTTTTTTCCACAAAAGAATAGCAAATTATAAGTAACCGTAGGAAAACAACTTTTTTTTTAAATACAAAAGTTTTGCCTCATACCAATGGTATTCTGAAGCCTGCCTTAGTGGCACAGGGTCTCTTGTTTTCCTCCACCAACACCCCACCCCCCAGCTTTTCATGGTGTTTTTATTGGATACCAAAACCCCTAGCTGTGGCAGTGACATATTTTTCTCAGGAAATTGGCAGGCCCTTACAGGAGACTAGTTGGGGTTCGTGAGCCTTACTCTCTGGCTCTGAGGGAAGTCTGGGTAGTGGGAGTGAGTTGCTGCAAGCAAACAAGCAAACAGAATCCTCTTAAAACCCTCCAGAAACCTAGCAATGGCTGACAGGGTATTATAGTCCTCCTACAAAGGGGTGACAGAATTTTAGAAGTGAAAGTGACCCTAGTAGTCACGTAGCCCAATTCATACTTGAAAGAAATCCCCGCACTAAGATATATCACAAAAGCTGGACCCACCCCTTCCTGAGGCAGCTCTAAGTGCTGGAAAGTTTTTCCTGAATCAAGCCTGAACTTGCCTCCTTGAAACTTCCACTGTTTGCTCCTGGTTCTGCCCTCTGGGGCCACATGGAACAAATCTAACCCCTCTCCCACATGACAGTCTTTCAAATACTTGAACACAGCTATCATGCCCTCTTGAGTCTTCTCTTCTCCAGACTAAGCATCCCTGGTTATTTCTTTTTCTTTTTTTTTTTTTTGCTTTTTGGAGGGGGGAGGGCAGGGCAATTGGGGTTAAGTGACTTGCCCAAGGTCACACAGCTAGTTTTGTGTTAAATGTCTGAGGCTGATTTGAACTTAGGTCTTCCTGAATCCAGGGCCGGTGCTCTATTCACTCCTATGTTCTTTGAAAATGCAAATAACCAAGCATTCAACTAGAGATATGAGGGCCAAATGTAACCACCTGTCCCCAGGTGCTCTTCATGAATTTCTAGGGGGAACAAAATCCTTTTTTTTAAAAAACCTTGCTTGGCCAGGTTTAAAATGAACAAGGAAGCCAGTAAGGTCTTACCTTCTGAAACTTCTATGAACTTCCCCTACATTCACCCCAAGCTGGTTCTATGAAAGTTCTCTCTCTTCAATGAAGTTACTCACACTGAAGTTGGTAGGAGGCAATGATCAGTAATGTAAACTTGGAGCTAGAATTGGGTTGTGCTTGACTAAATGCCAACACCTTGACCAACTCCCCCCCCCAACATTTCCAAGAATTAATGGGGTTCAAGCTGTTAATAACCAGCATTCTGAGAGTCATTGACTTAAAACTGTTCCATGACTAAATGCAAAAACTAAACTAAATGCTAAAAGCTTCTTCCTCCAACTTAAAAATCATTTTTATTTAAAGTTTTGAGTTCCAAGTTCTATCCCTTCCCCCCTTCCTCTCCTTTCCCCTCCCTGAGACAGCAAACAATCAGATATGTTATACTTGTACAATCATGTAAAACATTTCCATATTAGTTATTTTGTACTAGAAGACTTGAATAAAAGAAAAAAATGAAAGTGAAAAATAGCATGCTTCAGTCTGTATTCAGTCAATATCAGTTCTTTCTCTGGAGGCCAATAGTATTTTTCATCATTAGTCCTTTGGGATTGCCCTGGATCATTGTTGAGAATAGCTAAGTCATTAATAATTCTTCATCAAACAATATTGCTGTTACTGTGTTCAATGTTCTCCTGATTCTGCTCACTTCAGTATGCATTAGTTCATGTAATTCTTTCCAGGTTTTTCTGAAATCATCCTGCTTGATATTTCTTATAGTACAATAATATTCCATTACAATCATATACCACAGTTTGTTCAGCCATTCCCCACTTGGTGGACATCCCTTCAATTCTAATTCTTAGCTACTACAAAAAGAGCTACTATAAATATATAACTGTGCATTTTTGTAGGATTAATTTTTGATGGATTTTTATTAATTTTTCTGGATGGATATTGTTTTATTGCTTTAAAAAAATTCACCATGTTGGAAAGCTAACAAAAATGCATTATACCAATTTCTTTTTTTAATTTAATTTTTTCAATAAACAAAATCTATTTTTTCCTCCTTCTTTCTTCCCTGCATTGAATAAAAAAGAAAAAAAAGCCAGAAAACTCTTTTAAGAAATATACATAGTCAAGTAAAACCCATTTCAGCACTGGTCATGTCCAAAATCATGTAGTCTCATTCTGTGCCCTAAGTCTATCACATTTCTTCATCATTGGCCCTCTGGAATCATGGTTAGTCATTTGTGTTGATAAGATCTTAAGTCTTTCAAAGTTGTTTTTCTTGACAATGTTGTTGTTATTGTCTAAGTTATTGTCTCCTCCTCACTTCAATCTTCATCAGTTCAGATAAGTCTTCCTACTTTTATTTGATGTCCTCCTTACATTTTCATCCTTGAATGCCCTTAGGATACTTCTACATTTTCTCTCTGCTTTATAAGACTATTTTGCTCAGTCATTCAATAAGTTGTCAGCAATTCCTTTCACAATATTATTCCATTACTGTCATATACCATAATTTGTCTAGCAGTTCTCTAACTGATGGGCATACCTTTAGTTTCCAGTTCTTTGCCAATGTGGAAACAGCTGTTAGAAATATTATTGTACATTGAGTCCATTTTCTCTTTCTTTGAGCTCTTTGAAGTATAGCACTCCAGCTGATTATTGATTTCATGGACTAATAGAGGGGAAAAAACCTTAAAGACCTCCCCCACCCCCATTATAAATCAATACCTTAATATTCATTAACACATTTGCTGGGATTAGTTAACTTCTATTTAAGAGCAAGGATAAATGCTCTAGGTTAATAGGGTAAGAAGGAGGAAAAATGTAGACCTAAGAGGAAGGAAAAACACATAACAGAGGTGGAAAATTGCCAAAGAGAAGCTTTACTAGTTTTGCACAGTTTTTCAAAGAGCCCAGCCCCAAACATTCATTTCAAAATCATTTCGTTCCATTTGACCTTTCTACCCTTCCGCATGTGTGACATAGTTTAGAAATGGGAGGTCATTTTGTCCATTCCTTTGTCTCCAGGTACCACTCCAGCTGTATCTACACAGCTGGGGTGTCTGTCCTGTTTTTCATATTTTTAGAGAAGAGGAATTCACAATCTCCCCTAGCAGTAACCAAATACTCAAATAGAACTTTGACCAAATTCATTTGACTGTTCTCTCCAGCAAAACACATTACATTCATGCCAGCCCATCCTATGGCACTCATCCATATCCTTCCCACATCTTGGAGACATTGAGTCCACCGGGTGTTGCTGGAATGTGCTTTCTTTTGAAATCTCAAAGATACCTGCAATCTCTACCCCCTCACCCACCGTGCTTCTCTATCGTACAATTCCTTGATACCTTTATTTCTGTTTTTCTTTAGCTCTTTACTAATAGGTTACTAGCATTATTTATTTCTGTTTTTCTTTAGCATTGCTCTTTACTAATAGGTTACAGCCTGCTGCTACCCACCACGACCCTCTCCATTGCCCTCTATGTAATATTCATTTTTAATTCTTCTGAGATTGTTGCATTTCTAAAGTTAATGGGATTGAAGATCTTCCCCATCTATTAATAGACCTCACGTGGAGCCCATTATGGGAAGCTTGCTTAGGGGAGGCTTGCTTGTAGGAAGGCTTTCACACCTTGTACTAATTTCTAATTAGGCACTGAGTCACAAGGGTTGTGATGCTTTCTGGCTCTGAGAAGGGTATATAAACTCTGAGTTGGTATTTTGCTTTGGGGGTTTGCTTAAGAGAATGATCTTGTGATTCCCTGGGGTTGAGATTTTGAGTGACCATAGTTCAGAGCTCCCTGACTGCCCAGATGTAAAGGCTCTCTCGATCTAGGGGTATATGTAAAGTGTATAGTTGATTTAGGCAGTTAGCTTTGTTGGCCTTTATTCCTCTCTTTCTCTGTGTTTTCTCTCAAGTTCAGGGTGCTGACTTTTCCCCTAAACTAAGATTGTTGACTCCTTAAACAGCTGTCTTTCCTAGTAAAATAGATCTAAGAATTTGTGCTAGTAGCTGTCCTAGATATGCCAGTGTGGTTGCCCCTACATAATTCTATGTCTTGCTGTCACATAGCAATCCTGGTAAAATGTTGATATTTTTTTAAATGGGCCTTTGTTTCCATAGGAAGCCTCTGGTCACTAAAGTGGTCTTGTTTCCTAAAGGTCATCCCCTCCTTTTTTCCTCTTATTTAAATCTACCTTTTGTCCCAGTTGTATATACTTTTAGACAAGTTCTGTAGGCTGCCATTCAAATCTCTATTGCAATCAAAGCAATAGACTTTCTTTATCTACTTGATTTTGTGTGGACAGACAGGCCAAACTCCTTTGAGTGATTATAAATCTCTTCCAAGAAGCTCTGAAGTGTTCTGGGAATTGATACAATCAGCACAATAGCAGCTGAAAACTGTAGCACATCTGGGGGTTTTCATCACGGATGAGGAATTCCTCTTCAACCTTGTCACTATATTGAATCTCCTCCATCACAATTGCAAATACTTTTATTGAGAATATCCCTATTTTATGATTCATCTGATATTTCTGTAGGATGGCCATTGATTGGGATCATTCCTATTTTATCTTCCAAAGAATTTTGAATGATTTTGATGATTTTTTTTTTCTGGGTAGAAAACACTTTGTTGTAAAGGAACCATTCTGTCCTACAGAATCAATCTTTTTTGTCAACTGACAAGTACAATAGGATTTAATATTCTCTATAGCTCTCAGATAATTGTGAAATGGTAAGATATGGTCCATTGCTAAATATCACTTCGGAAAGTCTATTTGTTCCCTCCTAATTCCTTCTTCAAGGATGCCCTCAATTTGTGTATAAACAAAACATAAAGATTTTGAATAGAGTAAATGGAACAGTAGGCATATAGGTCATGTTCTTAGTTTCTTTTTTCAGTATTTATAAATTCTAAGCCTTTTTTGCCCCATACCTTTGTATCTTTCCCCTCTTTTAGATATATCATATATTGATCCTTCAATGTCCTCAACTGTGTTGCCTCTAGCAAGAACCTTCTCTATTTATACTTGCTCCTTATATACTTTTCTTGTCTGTTTTCTTTAGTATTGCTTCTACTTCATTTTTTATGTTGTTGCAGGCCCCGTTGGTAGTCTGTAAAGCCTATAGACTCCTTCTCAGAATGTTTGTAAATGTATAAAATACGTAGAGTTATAAAGAAAACCAGTTATATTGAAATATAGTTATAAAAAATTTAACCCCCTGAAATCTATTCATAGGCACCAGCTTGAGAACCCCTTCTTAATAAACAATAAGCTTATCAGGACATTATTAGGATCCAAGTGTAGGAAGGTTATTCCATAAGTTATGGAGAAAACAGCTCTTAAATAATTTTTGCAAATCTTTTCCACCTTTCTTTTGTTTGTTTTCCTTTCGTTTTCTTCCTTAAATGCCCTTCAGTTACCTCTGCTTCTTCTATCTGCTTTATGAGGCTGTTTTACTCATAGTCATCCAATTGTGTTAAGAGGTGGAGAAACAAACAAAAGAAAAAAACAATCCCTTCTCTAAAAGGAGCTCATAGTCTAATGGGGAGTTTGGGAGGATGGTCCATCAATTTTCTTAGTGAGATTTTACAAAAAGCTTATGTTCTAACCCAGTATTGCCTTTGGCCCTCATCTCTCTCCATTTAGCAAATAAGTCAGATGTTTTCTTGTCTATTGTGGATAAAATTATTATAGTTAGCATCAAGGTCATTTCTACTGACTGTTTTCCATTATTTATTTTACTTGTTGAAATGGGTCAGAATTAAGTTATTTTAAGTGCCTGCCATATCTTTTTATCATTACTATTCCTTTTTTTTAAAAAAAAAAATTCTGAGATTCATACTGACAGTCTGCCTATACACGGAAAGCTGACTCAAGGTCAACTTCCTTATCAATAACAATTTCTGACTCTCCACTGAAATATAATATATCTTGTTTATTATTTCTTATTATTTAGTGTTCCCCATATCAGGTGCCTACCAATTCTTTTCTCAAAGTTCATGATACAAAGTCATAAGGTTTCAGCGTAATATATGTTCTTTGGCCTTTCTCATTTCTTCTAAGTCATGCTTTCCCATATATTTATCGCTATCCTTAACTTTTCCCACCTTTGCCTTGAAGTAGTCCAGGATCAAGGTGTATATTTAATTTAATCTGGAAGTTGTCATCAATTTCTTTGTAGAAAGTCCCCTCTTGAGAGCAAGAGTATATTACATATCCCAGGATTTTCATGGAAAAAGTAAATTCTGCTCCCCTCTCACAAGAGGGATCTAGTGTTCAGTATGAAGAGATTTTTCATAAATCTCATCTGCAGTAGCTTTAACCTATTTATTCTTGTTCTGTCCCCAGTGGTAATAGAGAACAACTTGTCAGTCTTCCACAGAATGCCCTTTTATACATGATCATACAGCTGGAAGGGACCTCAAAGATCATCTAATCCAAGCCCCCCCTCATTTTATAGATTAGTAAACAGTAGCAAAAGAGGTTAAATCCCCTTCCCCCAATTCACACAAGTAATGAATATCGTATGTGGGATTTGAGCCCAACATGGCCTCCCAAATCAGTGTTCTTTCAAACTATCACACATGGTTTGCATCACGGAGTGGTGCTGAGAGTCGAGGAACTGCTGAGAGTTTAGAAAGGAATGGCTGAGAATCATAGAAGGAAAGATGCTTGAAAGGACAGGAGGAGTGGCTAGAAATCTGAAAACAACAGGCGCTACACCATCAGAGTTGAAGGACTTTTCCACAGCAGAATAATTTGGGAGCATTCAGTCCAAAGTAATTTGGACAAATTCCCATGATGCCATGCCAGTAGACAAAAATTCCAGAACCTACAAATGCTTGTTTCCCCCTCCCCGCTCCCTAAAAGAGCACTCTCTAAAGGGCTCAAGACCATCAGGAAGACGCCTACCTAACCTGGGAAATTGTCTGACCCGGAGGAAGTTAGATGCTGAAAGGTTCTGTTTTTCTCTGGTATCTTTTCGGTCTTAAAACCATCCTGAGTAACGAAGGAATGATCATCTCCTTTGTAGGAGAGGGAATTCCTGTCTTTCATTTGGGTTGGGAATTTTGCCCCTCTCCAATGACTGTGGTCTGGGACTTTGAAGGAAGCCCTGGCAACCAGTGTGGTGCTGGCTGGGAAAACCAGCAGACCAAGTATCTGGCTGCTAGTTTCAAGTCTGCAGCTGTGCTCCTGGGGGCTGCCCCTTCTGAAGAATGTGAAGGAGGGAAGGAAGGGAGAGTGAGAGAACTTGTGAAATGTTTACTACCAGAGAATTTGGCATCAGAGAATTTAGCAGCTGCTACTCCCATCCACCTGCTTGGTTCTGGAGCAGAGAATTCAGCTGATTCAAAACTTCTGAGATGCAGAGCTCCAGAAATAGCCTGTGAAAACAACTCATCAGACCTTTTCTCACTTTAATCCCTTTTATCTCAGAAGTTAATAGAATCACAATTTCCTACTTGAAAATTCAAGTCAACATGCATTTTTGAAGTATCTTCTGTGTCAGTCACTTGATGCCTGGGCTTTTTGCAACAGTAGGACTCTGCCACCAGACAGGGGAGCTTTCATCCCAAATGCTGGGGTTTTCTCAGCTGCCGGAGATATTAGTTGGGTGCCCTCTCTGAGGCCTCCACACATTCTGGTAAACTGGACACACACCCCAGGACCTCCACCCTAGACTGTAATCCAGATCCACGAAGGTTAAAGCAAGAGCGATTACCCCTCAGACTGGTGCTTCCTCCCCCTACACTCTGCAGGCCGGGAGCTGAAGCTGCCACGTGGAGCTGGCTGGCTCTGCCAGCGTCTCAGTGACTTCTCACCCCAGGGGCAAAAGCCATGTACTCCCACTTACTGGGTCCCAAAGTCCAGACTGCACTGATCTCTCACTTTGTCCTTCGCATCTATGTGTTGATAAATCTGGAAACAGCCACAGCTGCTGCTGATCTGGCTTCTTTGTGTCATTTTGTGGGTTCTGCAGCTCCAAAGTTTGTCTAGAGTCCCCTTTTTCATGGATTGGGGAAGGGGGAAGCCGGAGCAGCGGGGAGGTCCTGCTTCTATTCCTCCATCTTGTTCCTATAATTCTTGAGACCTCTCTCTGTATGTCAGTATTTAAAGGAATGTCCCTCCTAATATAAGAAGACCTTTATGAACTGATACAGAGTGAAATGAGTAGAACAAGGAGAATAATTCATACAATGATAACATTATAGAGAAAAATGACTTTGAAAGACTTTAGAACTCTGATTAAAACAATGATAAACCACAAGTCCTAAAGAACAAAGGTGAAAAATGTCACATCTCTTGACAAAGAGGTGATGAACTTAAAATGCACCAAGAGACAGACATTTTTGGACATGGCTAATATGGGAATTTCTTTGCTGGACTGCACAGACATGTATTAAGGGATTTTAATTTGATTTGTTTAATGGAGATGGGAAACATTTAATTTCTAAAAATATTTGTTACTTGAAAATTTTAAAAACAACTTAAAAAGAAACATCCCTTCAGAGTGTGAGGCAGTATGGCATAACAGAAAAATCACTGGACTTAGACTCGGATGACCTGACCTTAAGTCCTAACTCACTCTCTAGTGATATGGCTGAGAGCATATTTAACCTTTCTGAGATGCTACAAAATGGAGATGATCATACTAGCTATGCTGGTCTCAGAGACCTGTGTTCAAATCCTGACTCTGACAATTGATAATAATGATAATATCTAGCATTTACATAGCACCTACCATGTACTGGGCATTGTGCTAAGTGCTTTACAAACATTATGTCATTTGATTCTTCAGGCTTTATTTTTATTTTTTTTATGTCATTTGATTCTTTCACAATCCTAGGAGCTAGGTGCCACCAATATTCCTATTTTACAGTCAAGGAAACTGAGGTTAAGTGACTTGCCCAAGGTCACACAGCAAGTAAGTGTCTGAGGTCAGATTTGAACACAGGTCTTCCTGACACCAGTCTCGGCATTCTATCCACTGCACCACCTGGCTGGATACTATCTGGGTGACCATGAGCAAGTCACTGAGCCTCTCTAAACTTCATATTCCTCATCTGCAAAACAAAGAGGTTGGACTAGATGACTTCCAAGTTTCCTTCCAGGGCTAAAGCTATGATTCTACAACAGAAATTTGTAAAATGAGCCATAATGAGCATTATTCACCATTCTATGGGGCCAGTGTGCCCATAAGGTATTCACTTCTTTGTGGAGTGAATTAGAGGTGAGACAAACTGTGAGAACCTCATTATATTGGTATTTACACACGTGTGCATGCACACACATGTGTGTGTGCACAGACACATGCATGCTTGCATTATTCCTCCAAAGAACTCATAATCCATAATTCAACAGGAAAGACTTGGTGCTTTCTCTTTAAGTGAACCTCAACACAAGTCAGGAAATAATTATTATCAGAGACATGAAGCAATAATTACATGATAGCAGAAGGGTCTTGAATTTCTAAGTAGATGAAGTTTAGCTGAATGCTTTCAGGACCTTTCTGAAATTCAGCATCACTTTTAGCAATATGAGCTTTTCTTAGCTAGTAAAGGAATTAGAAAAAATATCCTATGGGACACACACATGTCGGCAATGTGGCACAACAAAAAAATCAATATCTATAGTGAGAGGATCTGTATTCAAATCTCACCTTTGATGTATATTGTCTGTGTGACTTCAGGCAAATAGTTTAAGTTTCCTGGGGTTTGAATTTTCTCATCTGTAAAATGAAAATATTGTGGTGACTCTGAGGTCACTTCTTGTTCTAAATCTAGGACTTTCTGAGTCATTGGTTCACATCTGAATTACTGGCTCTCATGGTTCCAGGATTAGCTGGTTGACAGCTGAGAACAAGAAGAGACCACAGGATAAGCACTTGGAAATGGAACACGTGGCAGTAGAGAAAAGTATTTTTAGCTCTGTGCCATCAGGATTTTATCTGACTGCCAGAACCTGGTGGAGGATCTATGATAAGATAGGTCTTGGGTTTTGGACCAAGAAATGTCTAAGATGGGACTATTATCAAGTCTTGGGGTTCAAAAGGATGTTTTGAGCTGAAGTAGAACTACACCTGGGGTGGGGTGACTAGGGCTTTAGACCAGGATTTTTACATTTAAAGGGTGCTCATTGCACTTAAAATCCTTCAGCAGGACTGAAGCAGTTGAACCTAGCACCTAGTTAGCAAGAATAATTACTTAAAACAGTGGCTCAAGATGTAACCTTTTGAGGTCTGGTCTCACTCTGTTTTCTACCCTCCTTCCCCTACTTCCCTATCTCCTACACAACTTATCTTTTAAACTCATCTTTAAAAATTTATCTGAGGATGGGTTTGGGCCAACTTGCCCTGGGCACAAAAATTTAGACTCTTAGCTGAGGCATAAACATAAGTCAATCCATTAAACATCAGGCCTGGTAATTACATAAGTGAAGCTGAGGCTCAGGACTGGAACAAGGGTGAAGATTCATCTACAAGCAGGTTGAAGTATGGCCACCAGCAAAAGGTAGGCTGGTGGTAAGGCAGAAGTGCTTCTTAAACTGGGTCTCAACCCCACATGGGGTTGCAGAAAATTTGGCAACAGTAAAAGGTTTCTGAATTCGCAACAACCAAAAATTCAAAATCAAATGTAATGAATCCAGGGTGTTTCTGGCAACACTTAACCTTTTTGCGTCATACAACTTCACTGCAGTCTTGGTTCTGAAGACAAAGCATGAGCACTTTGCACTGCATATGCCCTCAGACCACACAACAGCAGTGAAATGAAAAAAAGGCTCATGAATGGAAAAAGTTAAAGACGTTCTAGACTAAACTATGGTCAAAAAGCCAAGGTTAAGATGGGAGAAACAATGGAGGCTGAGACTTTTGTCTGGGACAGAAACTGGAATAATTTCCAGGAAGCCAAGTTTAAATTAAAATTCAGCAAGATCTATTAAGTACCCACTAAATGTTAGGTTTTGTGCTAGTCCCTTCAGCTAACAGTTTACAGATCACATCTTTTTATTTGGGGCAGAAAAGGAAGTGGGCAAGACAAAGATGAGAGATAATAGGATGGATAACCTGAATTCTATACTATTAAAGGACCTGGAGAGAGGTCCTCAGCACTTTAGGTGGGTCCTTTAGGAACAGTTCATAGGAAAATATGGACACAAAACACACGAGTCTCACAAGGCATGAGTTGATTAGCTTCTGTGGAGGAGGTACCCACATGAATGAGATCATGGATTCATTACAAGGTCATAGATTGAGAATTGGAAGGGATGTTAAAAGTTAAAGCAATTCCAATGCTTCATTTGTAGATGATGCAACTGAGGCCCAGAAAGGTTTAGTGACTGGCCCATGGACACACAGCTAGTAAGTGTTTGAAGCAGGATTCAAATCTATGTCTTCCTGACTCCAAGACCATCACTCTATCCACTATCCCATGACACTTCTCAAGTATCAAAGATGATTTAGGGCTTCCATTGACAGGAAATCATTCTGCCCTTTAAAGGGACCCAGATAGGTCAGGATAGGTCTATTCTACCACCTAGTGGCTACATCTTCCTCCCATCCTTCTCCATCCATGAGTACTTGTCATTGCTGTCTGATAGCAGTTCTGCTTTCTCTATACAGATATTCTCCCTTGGCAATCTCATACATTCCTATGGCTTTGATGATCATACCTATAGAGATGATTCCCAAAATCTAAATATCTAGCCCTAACCTCTCTCTTAGAAGGCTAATCCTGCATCACCACCTGCCTGTTGGGCATACATCTCTGGATATCTCATCTGTATGTGAACTGAACATGACCAAAATGGAAGTATTTGTTTCCACCACCACCACCCACCTCCAAAAAATCTTTCTCTTCTCCAAACTTTGTTAATTCAGTTGAGAATATGATTATCCTTCCTTTCACCCAGGTTGGAAGCTTTGGAGGCATCCTCGCCATCAGGTTAAATCTTATGGAATGAACTTCCTCTTCCAAGCAGGTCAATTCTTCAGAGTGCAGAGAGATGGACAGACAGAGAAAGAAACAAAGACAGAGTCAGAGACAAAGAGACAGAGAGATAGAGACAGAGACAAAAATGTAGAGTCAGAGTCAGATGAAGACAGAAATAGAAATAAAGAAAAAGAATTATTGAAAAGGTGGTTTTCAGATGAAGAAACCAAAGTTATCCATAGGCATATGAAGCAGTGTTCTAAAACACTTTTGATTGGAGAAATGAAAATTAAAACAACTCTGAGGTTACCATCTCACACTTATCTGATTGACCAATATGACAAAGAAAGGAAAATGATAAATGTTGATCCAGGATGAGGGAAAATTGGGACACTGATGTGCTGTTGGTAGAGTTGTGAATTGATCCAACCATTCTGGAGAGCAGTTTGGAACTATGCCAAAAGGGCAATCAAACTGTGCATACCCTTTGATCTAGCAATACCACTGCTAGGTCTGTATACCAAAGAAATATAAAAGGGGTGGGTAGGGGGAGGACCTACATGTGCAAAAATATTTACAGCAGCCCTTTTTGTGGTGGCAAAATACTGGACATTGAGGGGATACCCATTAATTGGGGAATGACTGAACAAGCTATGGAATATGAATGTAATGGAATATTATTATGCCATAATAAATGGTGAACAGCAAATTTAAGAAAAACCTGGAAAGACTTATACAAACTGATGCAAAGTGAAATGAGCAGAACCAAGAAAACATCATACACAGTATCAGCAACATTGTGTGATGATCAGCTATGAATGACTCAGCTTTTTTCAGCAACCCAATGATTCAAAACAAGTACAAAGGACTCACAAAGAAAAACACTGTCCACATCCTGATAAAGGATTGATGGACTTTGAATGCAGTACGAAGCATATTTTTTCACTTACTTTATTCTTTTTCATGTTTTTTTCCTTTTGATCTGTTCCGTCTTTCATAACTGTGACTATATTATGGAAATATGTTTTACACACGTATAACCTATATCAAACTACCTACCATTTTCAGGAAAAGGGAGGGAAGGAAGGAAGGGGGAGAAAAAAATTGGATCTCAAAATCTTGTAAAAATGAATGCTAAAATTTGTCTTGACATGTAACTGCGGCAAAATACTATTTAAAAAAAAACTATTAGACACTACGTGTGAGGTACTGTGCTAAATAAACCCTACTCTAATACTTTTAGGGAAAGTCAGTGCATAAAGGAGATCTGGAAAGTGGAATGAGGGGGAAATGTACTAGTGAAGGAGCAATGAACAGGCAAGGTAAAGAATGAGCAGTTCAGAGAGAGGGTCCAAGTGTTTGAGGTGAAGCATAGGTTGGAGGCCTTCCTAAAATGATGGTCAGAAGGAGGGAGTTACCTATCAGAAGACAATATCCTTAGGGCAGAGGGTGAAGGCCCCCAGAGAGCTGTACTTATTATGTGTCTTTGTACCAATCTGTGCTACTGCTTAAGTAAGGCAACCACCTGATCATATACTTAAGACCCCAATTGCTTTACAATATCAGAAAAGAGCAGAATGTGAGTCTTCCTGAGAGGGTAGGATGTTGTCTTATGTAATGGTGGCGATGTTGACAGGTGACTGTTATGTAGAGTTGTTTTAGTCATGTCCAACTTTTTGTGACCCCATTTGGGGTTTTCTTGGCAAAGTCATAAAAATGGTTTGCCATTTCCTTTTCCAGTTCATTTTACAGATGATAAAGCTGAGGGAAACAGAGTTAAGTGACTTGCCCAGGGACACACAGCTAGTAAGTGTCTGAGGCCAGATTTGAACTCAGGAAGATGAGTTTTCCTGACTCCAGACCTGGAACTTTATTCATTGATTCATTTAGCTGCCCTTTTATAATATATCTTATTCATCTCTTGTAAAGTATACTTTACATAATATATAGTTATATATAACATTATATTATTTATATTATATAATAATAAACATGCAATATATAAGGTATCCCTTATGTAACATATATTTGTATAATATGCTGCATTCCTAGGAAGAATGGGCTTAAACTTGGAGTACAATGGTAGTGAGGACCATATGTGAACCTGGAAGTCCTTGCTCTCATTTAAGAGTCCTGGTGAGACTAGTGAGGCTTCCCCTACAGCATTATGTTCAATTCTAGGCACCACAGTATAGGAAGGAAAATTACAAGCAAAAGAGAAGCTACAAAAGGGTAACCAGGGCACTGAATGGCCTTGAGTTCTTGCTATATGAGGAGCAGATGAAGGAGTTAGACAAGTTTTGTTTAGTCACTGGAAGAGAGTACTTGGAGATAAAATAACTGTCTTCAAGTCTTAAAAGAGCTGTCCAGTAGAAGAGGGGGGGGTTAGATGTGTTCTGTTTGATCCAAAGGGGAGTACTCAGGAGCAATGGGAGAAAGCAGCAAAAAAGCAAATTTAGTGTCTTCATGACAGAAAAACATTTTCTAACGATTAGAGCCATCTTGGAAAGGGCCTAAAAAGGTAGGAGGCTCCCCTTCGTTGTAGATTGTCAAGTAGAGGGTGAATCGACCACTTATTGCATAATTATATAATCCCAATGCGCTCCAGTCCTTTTCAGGATGGGGTTGGACTCTATAGCCATTGCAGATCTTTCCAACTTTTTAGTTCTGTGACTCTATGATTCCAGCCCTATATCTATCCATAAATCCCATGTGCCCTTGGATCCCTAATTCTCTGAGTTTTTCAGTGTTGATGAGAGGGGATTATGGATATATTATTTTCAGACTTTTTCCACAAATATATAACTTTGTTTAGAAAAATTGATTCATTGGGACCATCTAGAAGGCAAAATGGGAATTAAAACTGGAAGGGACCTTGGAGATCATTTAGTCCAGCCACTTCGTTTTGTACTTGGGGAAATTAAGACTTAAAGAAAGGACGTAACTTATCCTAAGTCATACAGGTGTTAGAGTTAAGATTCAAACCCAGTTCCTTTTTTTAAAATTCCACATCTAGTGTTCTTATGAATGAAGCACATAGGTGGTATAATAGTTAAGAGTACTGGGCGAGGTGTCAGGAAGACCTGAGTTCAAATCCTGCTTCATATACTTACTAGCTCTGTGACCCTCGGCTAGTCACTTAACCTCTGTCTTCCTCAGGTTTCTTCATCTGTAAAATGGAAATGATAAAACACCTAACTCCCAAGGTTGCTTCAAGACCCTTTGTAAATCTTAAAGCACTATATAAATGTCAGCTATTATTGTGATTACAATACCATCTTTGGTCAGTAATACCTGTTGTTCAAACTAAAGTTAGTTATTAACATAAAAATAACAACTTACATTTATAGAGTGGTTTTGAGGTATACAAAATTCTTTCCTCAACAGTGAGGTTGACAATGTCCTCAAAAGTCAGCTAATTCAGCCCTCTCATTTTTCAGATGAGCAAACTAAGCCCAGGAAAGTTTAAGTGACTTAATTAAGGTCACACAGTAAAAAGTAAAGCTTAGATTAGACTCTAAATGCACGTCGACACATTGCTTCTCAGTGGACAAACCCTAAATCCCAACACAGTTGAGGAAAGAGGAATTGTGGGCTTGCCAGGGCAAAGCATGCAAAGTTTGCCTTTGAAGTTTATCTTTAGCAGAAATCTCTCCTTCCCTATCAATAGCCCTTTAATTCCTCCCTTCTGGGCTCACTATCCTCCCTCACCCCTTCCTCCTGTATCTTATTCTTGTTAATCCCTGCTAAAGTCATAGGGATCTTAGGCTTTAGATCTGGAAGGGGCCTAAGAGCTCATATTATCACCCTTGTGTTAGAGAGGCTCTCCTAACACTAAGGGCCCAGGTGTACTTTAGAAGTTCTCACTTCTCTAGTTTGTTAACCACCACCACCCCCAGCCAATCTTGAATTTCACTATCTTAAATGACTCAACCATCCCTTCTAACTCTGACTACTATAATAATAAATCAGAAAATACTTTAATAAACATTTCAAACTGCCTTTTAAATCTCATTTGTTTTTCATTTTTCTCAGTAATTTTTCCTAAATCAGGAGTCTGGTTCCCTTTTCTAATTCAGGCCGACAGCTATTCTTCCCCATTTATGTTCCTTTTTTAGTACATGTTTCTAAAAACAGGTTGGTTCCAGGTTCACAGACTAACTTTTAAAATATTCCCTTAATTGGAAATTGAGGGGATGCCCATCAACTGGGGGAATGGCTGAACAAGTTGTCATGTATAATTGTTATGGAATGCCACTGTGCTATAAGAAATGATGAGCAGGATGTTTCAGAAAAATCTGGAAAGTTATATGAACTGATGCAAAGTGAAGTGAACAGAAATAGGAAAGCATGGTATACAGTTACAGCCCCACTGTAATGATAATAAACTGTGAAAGACAGGGCGTCAAGGTGGTACAGTGAATAGAGCACTGGCCCTGGAATCAGGAGGACCTGAGTTCAAATCCAGTCTCAGATACTTAACACTTACTAGCCTGTGACTTTGGGCAAGTCACTTAACCCCAATTGTCCCTCCAAAAAAAAGCAAAAAAAAAAACTGTGAAAGACTTAGCTGATTAAGAAAATGATCCAAGACAGTTCCAAAGGACTTTTGATGAAACATGCTATCCATCTCCAGAGAGAAAAAATGCTGTACAGATTGAAATATTTTTCATTTTATTTTTCTTGTTATTGTGTGTTTTCTTTTGCAAAGAGGCTAATATGGAAATGTGTTTTCCATGTCCTCCCACATATAATCAATATAATCCTTGCCTTCTTGAGGGGTGGGGGAGGGGCAGGAGGTAGGGAAGAATTTGGAACTCAAAGTTTTTTTTAAATGAATATTAAAAATTTTAATGTAATTGGAAAATAGTTAATGAAATAAAAATATACTAAACTATTTTCTTAATATTCTGAACTTGACAAATACCAGCAAACATAAACACTTTAACATATAAAGATAAAAAGGAAACTGCATAAAAGACCATTAATCCCCCACATATAGCACAAAACTTTTGAAGAGGTTTCCTTGCTAATTTCAAGTGAAAGCTGAGACCAAGATGAGGTTTACAAAGTTTTGGGTTAGGGAGCATGAAGGAAGGCCCATCACTTTTTCTTTTTTTTTTCTGTCTGTACTCTCTCCTTCCTTCCTGACCTGCATCTCCTCTTTCTATGTACCTCTTGTAACTTCTCCTACTCTCTTAGTCTTTCCTAAAAAATCCAAAGTGACAGATGGGAATACCTGGTCAGGGTTGAGTGTGCAACCAGTGGGAACCATTCCTGTGACCTCGTGATACCTTTGGGAGTATTTTAATATAAAAGGAATTTTCCTAACTGGGTCCCTGGTGCTAAGAGATTGTGACTAATGAGATGACTCTTTTCTGGCCCCGTGGGTGACAGGAAAAATAAAAGCAAGAGGGAGTCAAGCGACTGGAAGAGAATGAAAGACTTGCTATATCAGCACCTTGGACAGGTGCTCAGTGCCCCCATTGCTGATGGTCCTGAGCTTCTAATTATTTGAGATGCTGGAAAACTTTATAGCTGAAGAATACAAGGCAACCTTAAAGTCAGTAAAAAATAGAGGTCGTTTTTCTGAAGCCCAGGACAAAACTAGTGAATCATCTATATCTTCTCATCCCCTCCCAATCCTTACTTCCTCTGACTCTCCCCCCGAACCTATATTCTATTCATCATATCTGCAAGACTCTGTTCACTTTCTATATTAGTCATGAGTTCTCAAAAGAAAGCAGTTTATCTAAGATATGGTTCTGTGTGTTTGTGTGTGTGTGTGTGTGTGTATGTGTGTGTGTATGTGTATTCTTGGGTAGATTCAATGCATTTAAAAGGACCATGATCACCCAAGGACATAGAAAAAGGAAAGTTGTCTTTCTAATTGCTGAGGACTTTTTCCAGCTGGGTTCTTGAGTTAAACAAAAGAAATGTTATTGATACATATCATTACAGCTCCATATTATTATAATTAAATATATTCATGATAGCAGGGAAAGGTAAACTTACTTGGTGACATACTCAGACACAGAATGATCCAATAGCAATTTGATGGGAGGATATAAGTGCCCCCCCCCCCCAGGCAGAAATCTCAAACAAATTTCTCTTCCCTAGAACCAGGTTAGAGAACATGGGCAATGACTAAAAGAAAAGTTGTGGCCATATGATGGCTAAAGAGAGTTGCTAAAAAAAGATGGCCCACACACACAAAGATTGGGGTCAGACAGAAAGAGTGGGTAGTTTCCATCTGCCAAACACCTCCAACCCACTGCCACTTTGAAGTTCCCTTATTTTTTTTCATATGAAAAAGTTTCAACCATGACTATCCTTAGGGAGCCTGAGATATGGGGCCTCTCTCTTTAGCATCAGGGACTTCCTATTGTATAGTATTTCTTGTTACAATTGTACATTGCTACAATTGATGTACATTGCTACATCATCCCTCTGACCTTGTAACCAGAACTACTTTTATTATTTATTCTAAAGCCTCACATAATTGGGTAATTACAGTTTTTACTGAAACAGTTCTTTTGAATTCAATTAAAATATTTCAACAAACAGTGACTGTACACAGTGTGTGCAGAGCACTATACTAGGCAGGAGATAACAAAGTTTAAGTCCCTGCCTTCTCATAATTCAATAAAGTAATATGACAAAAAAATAGTAACTATAATACAAAATAATAGATGATAAGTACATTATCAATGTGCAAAGTTTGTGTGAGAGCTAAGGAAAAAAGGTCAAGGAAGGCATCACAGAGGTGCTGACATTTAAATTGGTCTTTAAAGGATGGGTAAGAATCTAACTGGTGAAGAGGGGAAAGGAGATATTCTAGGAACCAAGTAAACAAAGGCACAGAAAGGCATGTTCAGGGATCATAGACATACAGACTGCAAAGGACTTCAGAGACCGTCTAGTCTAACCCCCTCATTTTATAGATGAGGAAACTAAGGCTCAGGGAAATGAAGTGATTTGCCAAAGCATAGCATGAGTAGATGGGAGTGATGTGAGATAAATCTGGAAATTCAGCATGTTGTGAAATTGTGAAGAGCCTTGAATGTCATGCAACAGAATTTAAACTCTATTAAGTAGACAATAGATTTTTGAGCAAGAGCATAACCAAATGTTTGTATAAGGTAGTCTATTCTGACAGTAGTATGCCATATACATCATGGTTGCATCAAAAGATATTTACTGATGAAAACAAAGAGAAAGCCGTCTTTGAAATAGAACCAGCCTAATAAATTTTCCAGCAGATCTTTATTCAGTGGCTAGTCAAGTTTGTGACAAGTAATGTCATAATCAAGGTGGATCTTCAGAAAGTCAATATTGCTCTAGGTTTTCCTTTCTCCAAGCTTAAAAAACTAGTGTGCTAATAAAACACTGTGACCTATGCTATAGGGTGGGTAAGGGAAAATCACAGTACTTTAAGAGATAACAAGGCCCTAGGGGATGTAGGGGTGCCAGGCTTTAGATCCCATGAAAAGTGAGGATAAAGTGACCATGAGTCATAGAAATAAAGTAATCCACCAAGTCTCTTTTTTTGACCCCTGACTTCTCTAACTTGCTAATTCATTTTACAAATTAACTGACTTTCACTTAAGACAGTGAACCCCAGAAACTGAAGAACTAGAACCCACAGTTTCTATAGAATCCGAATAATTAAGACCATTTAGATAATGAGAATCATTTCCATAGAATACTGCCCAGTGATGATTAATGTTCTTAATGGTGACTAGGAGGTAATGCAAGATCCTGAAGTGTCTTCTGAATCATCCAAGAAATGTTAAATTATCTTGAAAAAATCTTAGTGTTGAATTCTTAGAAATGTGGCAATTTGTGTAAAGTCTATATTGTGAGTTAACTGGAATTTTAAATTAACCAGAACAAATTGTTCCCTGACTACTAGTATGAACAGGTATTTACTGTATTGGAGGCCTGTCCTCCAGCTGTTTTTCTCTTCATTCAACCTTCCTTCCCCCTCCCCTCTCTCTGTTTGTCTGTCTGTCTCTCTCCCCTTCCTTCTTTCCTCCCTATTTCTTTTTCCTCCATCCTCCTTCATCCCTCCCCCTCTCTTTCCTTTCCTAAAATAATCTTTTGATTTATCCCAAACCTAGTGCTCTCACTGGTTGTCACAAATGCCATTTCATGATAAAGGACTTGAGGTCCTAACAGGACATCTGAAGGTCTGCAGAGCAGGTCAGAGCTTTTTTCCATAATACCAGCATTCAGTGTTTTAGCCCAATCTGCTAATGGGATGTGTTTATATATTCCAGGTCAGGAGCCTACAGAAGCTCTCTACTGAGCTCTGTCAGGAAAAGCATAGGCAAGGGACTGAGGGCCCACCTGGCTCTGGGATTTAGCTCTTAATCAGAACTATTCAGAGCACTATCCTTTGGATGAATTTAGGACATGAATCCTTCAATTTACCTGCAGTTTTAAGCAGAGATGACTAACACATGTAGCATTTCTTTGGGATTAGTGAGGACTAAGGGAATCAGCTGTTTACCAACCAGCAACTAATCTCCAGGAAATGCCCCAAGCTAAGGTATTATTTCTTTTTCAGTGAAAATGAAGAAGAAAAGGAGGAAAAATATCCAAACACCAAAGGTCTGGGCATTCAACACATTCTTTAAGGGGATGGTCTAGTTCAGAGATTCATGTGTTATCACTACTCTTTGTATAAATCAAAGTATCTTAGACACTCTGCCTAACTGTCATTTCACATCAAGGACAGCGTCCTAAATGATGTATGTGGACATCTCAGTCCAACCCCAAGGCACATACCAATATCTGAGAGCAGAGAGCTCAAATCTCTCTGAATTGGTGGCGTCTTTTCTTCCTTTCCTAATGTCATTTCTGATCATCAAAGTGAGGAAAAGAAGCCCTGTTTCATCCTGAAACATCATGAGAGAGAAGGTGTCATATGCAAAGCCCAGCTACATAAATGGGACTGATTAACTGGACTGCCTTAATACCTCATGGATCAATAATTTGAAGAAGGTACCCTCCCATAGTGAAAAGGGCATGGGATTTGGAGTCAGGGGACCTAGGATCTAGTTCTGGCTCTGCCACTGTTACTTTGGACAAGTCATTTAACTTCCCTGGGTCTCAGTTTACTCATTGGTAAAATGAGAGAGTTAGATAGATGGTCCCCAGGGTTCCTTCCATGTCTAAGCTATGATCTTCAGCTCTAAATCGATGATGCTTTCATTGGTGTGTATGTCTTTTCTACCACACAGATTACAACTCCTTTAAGTTTAAACAATCTCTGCATTTAGCCAGGCTTATCCTTGGGTGCTCTGTTGCCAGGCCTATACCAAAACATTTCCATCTCACTAAGACCTATCACAGTTTGTGCTTTACTGGTATCTTCCTTAAGAACCCAGGCAATGATATATATCAGAGGCAATCTTCAGTGAAGGTTCTTCTGTAATTCAGCTTGACCATGTGTAAATTAGTCTAATGATTCCTTTATTCTATATAGAATGTAAGTTCCCTGGGGATGTAGCCTTTTCACAAGGGCCTCAGTTTGGGAGTCATTAAAAACATGGTGCAATTTCCCAAAGTCCCAAAATCAATCCAGCCCACTCTCTTCCTCCTGTTCAATTCTCCATCTGAAGTGTCTGCTTATGACATATGTATTGATGTATCAAGCCCATAGGGCACATCTTAGTAAGGATGAGAGGTATTCTTTATACATTTTCCCCATGGGTACATTTTAACATGGATAGGCCCAACTCTCTAGCAATTATGGATCTCATTTAGGAGGCTCTGCAATGTTCTAGGGCTTGTTCTAATAAACACAGTCACCTCCGATCTGAATTCTATAGAGTATTGCACCATCTGGAGGGAATCTCTCTTCTACTTGGACTCTGCCCTGGCCATCAGGTCTCTCTACCTTTGGCAAGCACACACCTCCATTTTATGCATTGCTTGATATTGAAAAGAAGATTATTGAACAAAGCAAGTTGGCTCCAATATACTTTGGTGGCAGAGAGCCTTTAATCCAATAAAGTCAAACTCTTTTTCAGAGCCATAAACAAGCACAATGGAATCTTGTGTTCTATGTGTCTTTCAGTCAACTGTATGACTGTAAAGTGATTTGCTATATATCATTTGCAAAAGCCTGCCTGTACCCTTCTCATATATTCACCAAACGTGTCTTTGATGAGAGGCAACTTACTTAGACCTCTCTATGAAGCTGGTCCTATACCATGCTTCATTGTCACATTTTACATAGTCATCTTTCCAAGTCTTTTTACTATCTGCCTGCCACTGCAAATGTGATTCCCCTCCTCTGTTTTCCATATCTTGCTCTACAATCAAATCAATAGTACCATTGCTTCTAAAATGGGCATGTCAATTGATCAACTCATAATGCCTTTGACGCATTGCTGAACCCTCATCTAAAACTCCTTTCCCTGGCCACTACTCCTTTATATGTTGCTGTCTTCCTCTTTTAGACTACACAAGCTCTGAAGGTACAGACTGTTTCTCTTTTATGCATTTGTATTCCCTAGCCCTTAGCACAGTGCCCAGTATGTTGTACGCACTAAATAAATACTTTTTTTCATTTCACTTCACTTCACTTCAAATGTTTTTGGGATGACCTGGACTATTTGCTTCTCATGTTAAGCTTCTTTCTGTAAACTGGTTTTTCCTTGTGCAGTTTCTCAATTTTTTGAAGAAATACACCTCATAATCTTCTCCTGCAAATGAGTTCATATTATAAGCCAATGCTGCCCTTGGCTGCCACACCTCTTCACTAGATAAGGAGATTGTTTCTTGCTTTAGGTAATTTTGAAATTCTTTTATTCTTCTTTTTGTAGTAATTGTTTTTTTTACTGATTACTTCCCTAGGAAATGGTGCTAATCAATGGCCATGTCTGCAGTCATGTCCTTTTCTTAGTGTCAATAGTAATTTTAAATAGGTCAACATAAAACCGTTTTAATTGCACCCATATCTTCTCATTTTTACATTTTCTTCCAAAATGATGTTGATTTTTATCTTTTCTCATTGTTAATGGTCTGTGTATGTGAACAACTGATTTGGTAATAAATCATACATCAATAACCAGTTCTTCTTCTTCATCATCATCTTCTTTTGCTTTTTCAGAGAGGGGAAGGCAGGGCAATTGGGTTTAAGTGACTTGCCCAAGGTCACATGGCTGATAAGTGTTAAGTGTTTGAGTCTGAATTTGAACTTAGTTCTCCTCACTCCAGAGCTGGTGCTCTATTCACTATGCCACCTAGCTGCCCCATTGTAAACAGTTATTTCTTGTCTCATTATTTGCAGCAAGAAGATCAACACTGACATGATTCTCTCATACTAAGTCTTATGGTTGGTCATTAACAAAGTCTCACATTAAGAGCACCAACGGTCAAACTAAATTTTATAATCCTTTCTGCCACTCTACAGAAGCAAAAGGAAGGCACACCTAACAGTATCATTTTGTATTTTTCTTTGTTTCATGTGTTGCCATGGCCAAAGAATTCATTTACCACATGGTCAGCCTATTTTCCCTGCTCCCTAGAACCATAAAAAGAGAAATTATTATAACCTTGGAGATACTTAGGCCTTGAAGGTCCTTAGGCAAGTAGCTAGAGACCTTAATGGATAATGATAGCACTCTCCCATTTCCTATGTGACATCATAAACTACTGAAGATTATAATGAAGCATCCTGGGTCTCAGACTGTCCACAAACCACTAAGAAGCTATTGGAATACAGAATGATGGAGCAACAGACGACTCCTCCTGACTCATAACTGAGGAAGGGGGGTGAGTGTTGAACCTGGAAAAGGAGAAGGAAGAGGTTGTTTGTGGCCCCCAGTCCCATTGTCCTTTCCAGGACTGGCCTTACCAATGAATGGTTTCTTGAATGGTGTGATATAAGAGAAGGTTCTTCAGACAGCTCCCCAGCACTCCTTGAAATTTCACCAATCAAGATTCATTTGGAACAACCAATGGTAGGGTGAGGTAGGGTGGGGAACTGTCTGTCTCTCATAACCATATAGCACTAAGCATGGGTAAGAAAGAAGGAACATAGACTAGACATGAAAAGAGCAATAGGAAGCTGATTCTACCTGCTTCCCAGAGGCCAAAGAATTGCCACCTAATTACAATCAAGTCTCTGTCCCTTCTCTCAACCTGTACCTTGCCCTGGTTGGCATGGTGAGGTGAGGCCATGAGGCAAAGGCATGAATCACCCTGGGCTCTGACTCTGTTGATTCCTAGAGAAACCTGAGCAGGGCTTCCAAGGGACAAGTGAATCTCCTACAGGCGTTCTCAAGACAGAATAGTGTTCCTTACTATAACAAGGTCTTTTTCTAGCCAACCTTTTGCAGAACAAGTCACTTTCAGCTTGGAGTCCATGTATTGAGTGGGTTCCTTCTCCATCTCCTCAGACTTTTCAGAGTTATTTTGAATTCTAATCTTCTCCATTTCTGTACCCAGACAACCCCCATGAGGTTGTCCTTCACTTCATTTTTTTTCTCCTTATCTCCCCAGATGAATCAATGAAATTTTTGATTCAGCAACTTGTTGTAGGTCTTGCAAGATATGAGCTGGTTTCTCACTTAAATCCAATTCACATGCAAGTCAAGACATCACCCATGTCATTGGTCCTCTTAGAAAACAAAGGAAAAACAACAGCAATATTAGACATACTATATTGATGAGAGTTTCTTTAAGCTAGCTCCGAGGACAGGTATTGAAGACAGGTCCAGAGAGAGGGGACTTTGCCAGAAGGGAGGATGCAACATGGAAAACACCAGGGAAGGAAAACAAGTGGAACATAGTCATGCTTAGCCAGAACCAAGTCTTAGGCATTTTGCATGAGACACTGCTAATTGGTGGAGAGATCGCTAACACAACACTGTATGCCCATGTGAGGGCAGAGGCGGTGTGAGAGCTATGGAGAAGAAGGAATTTTAAAAAAAATTCTCTTCAAGAGAGGGCATATGTGGTTCCAGACTTTCTCCTGGAATAACTCTAGACACATGGAGAGGGAGAGACAGACAGATTTAGGAAGCAGCAGTTATGTAGGGAAAGTTAACTCTTCAACAGGTCTTTGATTTCTAGTTTGCTTCCCTAGAAACACTGGGTTTAAGTCAGTGCCTCTATTTTGATTTGAGATGAGATATTTTGCTCTCAGACTAAAGAGAAAGGTCCAAATCTCACCCATGGGAGGAAATTCTCTCTCCAAAGACTCTAGGGAAGTAAGCTAGAAATCAGGAAATGTTGAGGAGCTGGCTTCTCCTACAACTTTCCGAGTCTGTCTGTCTGTCTCTCTCTCAATATGTCTGGAGTCAGTCTGGAATCATGAGTATCAGAAGAAAAGAAAGAACCAACTTCCCTCTCAAATCAGCATTCTCTTTACTAATTAGGAGAGCTTCATCCAAAATGCCCAAGGCTTAGTTAAAGTTCCGTGACCAGTGAAGGCTTGTTGACAAAGTTGTGATGAGGTTTCAGCGCCACCATGTGCAAAGTTGCCGGTGAGAGGAGGTATCTGGGGCTTCCTGCTCTGAAATGTGAGGGAGGAGGGAGAGGTATTAAGGGAACAAGCATTTTTAAGTACCTAGTATATGTCAGGCACTATGCTAAATGGTTTATAAATATTATCTCATTTGATCCTCACTGTTGCGGGCGTTTGCCCTTACAACAGATCTAGACGACTAGCCCTACGGCCCTCTTACTTACCCATCCCGGGTCTTCGGTCATCACCGGCCCCTCACGGGGAAAAACACCAGACAGAAGGCGGAGGAGTGAAGCGGGGTGGTTTATTCTTCAGCAGTTACATGGCGGAGAGAGAGAGAGAGCGCCCTCTCACACGAGAAAATATATAGCGAGTCCGAGCCAATCACATCGCAGTCTTACATTTATGACCTTATATGGTGATCACCCCATGGCCTTATATGGAGATCACCCCATCAAGCTTATACATATTCATTCAAAACAACCATGGCACCGCCCATAAACCCCTCCCCCTCCCCCATCAACTCCCCCTTTTTCTTTAAAGCAAACGAAAATCCTATATGCCAAAAGAATCGGCAATGCAAACTGCTAAGCTTCTCGCTACAGGCGACACAGGTGACCATGCTTCTTGCCCGAAAGACCACGGAAAAATCCCATTACCACTCAGGGGTCCTGTCCCAAGGACTCTGACGTGCGGTGCGGGGGCCTCTGGCTTAGGTCACCTCCGATTCACTCGAACCTTACCCGTCGTAGGACACCGACACCCTGGGTCCTGTCTTAGGCAGCCGAGGAGGGAGGAGTTGCCCGTCATGGAGTCACCCCCGTCTTACCCCAGGTGTCACACGTCCTCCATGGCCTGGAACCATACCTGAGGATCTCCCCCCTCTTGGAGGGTAAAAAGGGCCTGTTGGGTCAGAAGCATGTAGCCATCCTGACGGCGCCGTAGCTTGCGAACACAATACAAAAGCAAAATAATTACAAGAACAAACACCACGGTGGAGGAGGTTAAGCCTCCCCACTGTGAGAACCAGGTTGTAACATCATGCAGCCACCTAGACAGTCCGGAAAGAACGGCAGGATCGACAGAGGTGGAATTCACTGATGCAATACCCAGTCTTAATTGTCTTATCTGTTGTTCGTATTCGGCAGACCAATTGCCTAGGAGGAGAACGGAAAGTTGACGGGACAGGTTAGCTGCTCTAGTAAAGTTCTCATACAAAACGGGAGTAACACATAAACCAGGCATACGCAGAGTACATCCAACTTGGGCTACCTCCCAGAGGACATCAACCTCCTCCTGAATCAGGTCCACCCTCTGATTCAGAAGCATCATTCCGGTATACAGATGCCCATTCATTCCCTCTTGGGCTGTTAAGGCCATGGTAACGGAGGCGCTCAGATTGGCAACCGCCGTCGCAGTCGGCACAGCATAGGCCAAACTGGCGGCTGCTGCAGTAGCCGCAGCGGCAGCAACAGAAATGGCGGCAATAATGGCAGCAGAAATGCCGAAGTCTCTTTTGGGCCTTAACTGCAAAGCAGAATTGGTAATGTTAAGTGGCCAGGGAACCCACCGTGGGAGGCAGAGGACAACTGCCAATGGGAACGCTTGAGCATTCCAGCAGGAAGAATAAAAGCAGTCATTCTTACATTGGAGAAGAGACTCATTGTGTCCTGTCCGATTGGAAACCAAAAATAGAAAGGGTTGCCAAACACAGACAGGTGTGGGTGGTATCTGTACGTACTTGACTGGCCTTGACATATTAAAATCGAAGGGGTCCAGTTCTGTCCATGTACCATTTCCCCACCCCATGACCCCGCCCAACAGCATGGCCATGGGGCGCAAATCCAAACAAGCGCCCCCCTCCCCACAGAGCAACCACAAATCAAAAGGGTTTGCAGTGACCCCAGGATCTTCATACTGAAGATGACGCGAGTTTGTATCGGAGGTAACAGTGGACATAAGAGGTTTAGCATCTTGGCAAGTCCAGTTGGTTGCCACACCCGCAGTAACATTACCAGAAGGGATGGGAGGGGAAAAGGTAAAAAACGGGTGCACAGGGACAGCTGCGGGCGATTGGCACTCCGTCCAGGGCCAAAAATCCTTGTGGCGGGAGGGCCGACAGCGAGGCTGGGCGCGGGGCTGGGGCCGCCACTCCCCTCCGCCCTCTCCACAAAGGAGACCACTGTTATCCTTCGCTCTAATCATTGTGCGGGCCGGCCAAAGTCCTTTCAATAGGGAGCCGTTCACCCTCTTGCTTGTAAAGTTGAGGCGGTCAGACCACACAGCCTCTTGAGGAAACAGCCCGACACATGGTGACAGTTCCGGATCGACTGTGGGTGTGATTTGAAAACATAACGTCCCATTAAATGATATTGTCCTGTTACTTTCCACCGGCCTAGTGTCGTTGTTGAGGTGCAGAACAGGGAGCTTAAGGGTGTTGTTAACTGTAAATAAACGAGGAAAAACTTGTGCCGAAGAAGTCACAGGCATGGGTCTCGGGAAGGTGGAAAGCAGTCCCCAGCGTAATTCCATCACAGCATTCTCAGCAAGAAGACCCAAGATGAGGAGGGTGAGTCGACAATCTGAAAGACAAGAAGAACAAGAATTCTCCTCACCCCCCAACCTGTCGGGGGTGGTGCCTTAATCAAGATCCCTAACTTTGTGAAGGGGCACCCATTGCTGTACCGCTGTTGGGTCATTATTTGGAAAAAAGGAAAGGTGGCCGGGCCTTCTTCCAACCACTTTTACAGGGCCGTGCCATTGGCCCCCCTTATCCTGCCACACTACCCTGGAACCGGGCAGTGCCCGACTAGGTGCGGGGAGGGTCAATGGAGAAGAGGTGGTGTTCTCACCGGAGGTGCTCCAGAACCTCATGGCGGCAGTGGTGCCGTCATCTCTAACTTGCAGGAAATTTAAGGTAAAGACAACCTGGGCCAACTCTTGATGAGTGACCGACCTGCATATTCCCCCTTTCTGTTTAAACAGGGCGGTCTTAAGTGTACGGTTTGCCCGTTCAACAAGGGCTTGCCCGGTAGGGTTGTAGGGGAGGCCTGTAGCATGTTGAATAGAAAATTCAGTACAGAACAAGGCAAAAGCCTTGGAAGTATATGCCGGGCCATTATCAGTCTTTAAGGCTAATGGCACTCCTAGGATAGAAATCATTTCATAGAGATGGGCAATAACAGCCCTGGTCGACTCACGGGGCTGCAGGGAAGCAAAGACAAAAGATGAGAAGGTATCAACACAAACATGGATAAACTTAGAGCCAAGATGTGTAACATCCATTTGCCAAAGCTCATTGGGGGCAGTACCTCGGGGGTTAAATGCATCCTCCTTAATGCGAGGGCGGAAGGGGGCACACACAATACATGACCGGACAATAAGTCTGGCCTCGCTCTTCGGCACACCATAAAGAGCCCTAAGAGACCGAGCTGAGATATGGAACTTAGCATGTGCCAACTGTGCAGGGGAATCTTTCGGGGGTGGAGGTGGGGAAAGGCTAACTGCGTGGAGGGCCTGGTCCGCTTGTGCGTTCCCAGAGTAAATGGGACCCACAGCAGTAATGTGCGACCGAACATGCAGCACATAAAGAGGGTGGCGCCTAAGATGAAGTAGCTCCTGAACCTCTTGAAGGAGCCTCAAGACCGCAGTGCGCGGAGAAATATACGCGGAAGGGAGGCGGGGCAGCATGAGGGCGCAATATTGGCTGTCTGTAATCAAATTAAAAGGAACATCAGCATATAGCCGAAGGGCTTGTTGCACAGCAAACAGCTCATTCTTTTGGGTGGATGTATATGGAGTATTGAAAAGCCAGGTGTGGGGAACACTCGGATCATGAACTACTGCGCGGTGGTCCTTTGTTGCATCAGTAAAAACATTAGGGCCCTGCACGGGCACGCCAGACACCACCGGTATAGGGGGTCTCAGCTCCAAAGAGGCAAACATACGGAGCAAAGCAGGGCGAGAGACCTTACAAGTCCTCACCGAAGTCAGAAGAGTCGCCCAGGACAGGGACTCCTGGGCTAAAGTCATGGCAAGCTCCAGGGAAATGGAGCAATTCAAGGCAAAGTCGCACCCAAACAGGCAACGACAACGATGTAAAGCCTGAAGGGCAAAAAGGCAATAAGCCTCCCATTTATCCACCAGGGACGCCTTGCTCACCTTTGGGTACAACCACTCTAGACATCCCTGCTTTTGGAACAGGCAGCCCCACTGTGGGCCGCTGTCACTCAGTACTTGGAAATAAACTGGAGAGCCGGGAATGTAACGAGTCAAGGTGGTCTGGGCCCTCTTCAGAACCTCCTCGACTGCCTGAACCGCCTCTGGGGTCCAACTCCTAGGGGAACTCAGCGAAGAGTCTCCTCGGAGCAGCTCATACAAAGGTTGCATCACACTGGCAGGCAAGGGGGCTGTGACTCTAATCCATTGGAAGGCGCCAACCAGCCTCTGGAAGTCATTCAAGGTCTTATAAGCACTCAATTTGATAGGAGGCAAGGTCCTTTGAACAGCACTAGCGGTAATCCTGTGTCCCAAATACTCATGGGGGGGTGCCTCTGTACCTTCTCGGGAGCTATAACAAAATTCTGTTGAGCCAATGCCTGCATCATGAAGGAAAGGCATTCCTGTACCTCTCCAGCTGTGGGGCCAGCAACAAGAATATCATCCATGTAATGGATAATTATGAACTCTTTGTATTGATCCCTAATTGGCTCCAAGATCTGGGCGACATAGAACTGGCAGAGGGTAGGGCTATTAGCCATTCCTTGGGGCAGAACCTTAAACTGAAACCTCTTAGAGGGAGCCTGGAAATTTATAGAGGGTACAGAAAAGGCAAACTTCTCCCTGTCCCCAGGGTGCAGGGGAACGCTGTAAAAGCAGTCCTGGATATCAATGACTGCGATATGCCAATTTTGGGGGATAGCTATAGGCATAGGCAAGCCAGGTTGTAATGAGCCCATCGGGAGCAAACAGGCATTTATAGCTCTGAGGTCTACGAGCATCCTCCATTTTCCTGATTTCTTCTTAATGACAAAAACTGGGGAATTATATGGGCTAAAGGAGGGTTCAATCCTATCATTCCTCAAAAGGGAGCCAACAATTTTTTGTAAAGCAGTGAGCTTCTCGGCTTTAAGGGGCCACTGCTCAACCCAGACCGGGCGGTTATTCGTCCAGGTCAGTTTCGGGGCGAAGCTCAAATCGAGAGTGGTCCCTATCCATTTCCCGGTAAGCAGTCCGGGGTTACTAAGGAGAGTTGCATTTGCGCAAGGACATCCCGCCCCCACAGAGCATAAGGCAGCTCGGGGAGACACAAAGGAGTAAACCTGCCTGCATTATCATCCACCGACCACGAGAGGGCACGAGCCGATCTCTGAGCTCTCTTGTTCCCCCCCACTCCCTGGACCGGCGTGGATGCAACCATCAAGGGCCATTCTTTCCTCCACTGATCCAAATTAATGACTGAACAATCAGCCCCCGTATCAATGATCCCTAAGATCGGATAATTCTCAACATGAATAATCAAAGTGGGACGGTTCAAAGTGATGGAACGAGCCCAATTCAATTGGCAAGGATGCTGGGATGAGGGGCCGAAGGGAAACGCCTTAGCAATGATCTGATCAGCCCGTATAGAGACGGGGGTGCAGTGTGGATTAAACAGGGTCAACACTGCCTCCACATCCTCTGCTACTTGGGTGGGGACCTCAAAGTCAGGAGAGCCTTCTAGGCCGGTCACTACAGCTGGTGGAAAGGCAAATGGGCAGGGACTGTTATCGCCTCTCCAGGGGGAAGTGTAAAGATGGAGGGTTGTTTTCCAGGAGAGGCCCTGACTCTTACAAACTGAGGATAATTGCCGCTTAACGAGGATGGGGGAGGGGCCCTGCGGCTGGGCCCCTCCACCCGCCGTTTCCCTGCGGTTGAGATCCGGGGGAGACCCCGGTCTCCAAAGGGGCTTGTTCGCTGCCCTGTTTATTCTTGGCGCGACAAAACCGCGCTATGTGGCCAAGGCGTCCACAGTTAAAACACTTAGGAGGTGTTCCCCTGGAGGTGGCTTTGCACTGGGCCTTATAATGGCCGTATTGACCACATTGAAAACAAGCCTGCTTGCCGGGACCTTTCTGGGCTGACGAGCTGAGTTGTTGTATAGCCACCAAGAGGCTCTGTTCCCTCTCTGTATTCGAGACTGTCAATTTTTCCAGCGCCTGTACAAGCTGGCGGTCCCTATCCTGGGCAGTGCAAACCAACTGTGCAATCGGATTTTCCGGGGGCAGGTCCATTAACTTATCTATGACGTCCTCCAAGGGGGCCTCCGATGGCAGGGATGCCACCGCAGCTGCCTCCCTGGAGCGCAAGCCTTCCTTAACCAACTGCTTAATGAGTATGTCCATTCCAGGGCCGCTGCCTAGGGTCCTATGGACCGTCTCCTGAACTTGGTTAACAAAGGAAAGGGGGGTCTGATCAGGTCTTTGTTTCAGGCCAACTAATTTAGGGCCCCCTGTCATACCCTTGGCGGAAACCTTCTCCCAGGCCGCTATGTGTGCGGCCTTGACATCATCTAATTCTAACTGCCCATAGGCTGCCTGCACGGCCGGGTTGGAAAAATGGCCAGTGCCACAAATTAAGTGCTCAGTGTCTTGAGGGGCCCTGCCGGGTCTAAGTCGGGCCAAATGCCGGGCCTCCCTCTTCACTTGTGCCTGAAAGGCAAGATGCATAGCAGGGTCTAGACAGGACATAGCTAGCTCGTCAAAATCCCCCGGGGTCCAGGGGTGAGCGGTCACTAGGTTCATAAGTAGCCTCCTAACATAAGGTGAAGAAGGGCCATACTTAGTCACCGCCTCTTTGAACTCTTTCAGTGTCTTATATGGGATGGGAGAATGAGTACACTGACCCGTAAGGGGATCAGTCAAAATGGGATAGACATCCCAAGAGGCGAAGTCCACCTCCGCGCCCGCCTCCGCCGCCACACGGAGGCTCCGCCTTATTAACCCCTCTCCCTCACAAATATTCGCCTCTCGCCTTTTCTCATAATGAGGAGGCGGGGGCGGAGGGCAGGGAGGGGCGACATATGCGGAACTAGCAGCGAAAGACGGGGCAGGACAGTAATTGCCTGGCAAACAGGAGGTGCTTGGTGGCAAGGCGGAGGTAAAGGGCGCGGAAGTGGGGAGCACGCCCCCTGCATCTGTTTCCCCTTTGTTCTCCCGTCTCTCCCTCCTCTCCCAACGTGAGGGAGTGTCCTTCCGGGTCCTTCTTCTCTCCCTCGATCCCCGGGCGCCATCTTGGCGCCCACTCCTTTTACCTTCATCTTCCCCTTCTGAACTGCTAGCGGAACTATCCGCCGCCTGATTCATTACCACAGCTCTCAAGTCCTCCCACGGATATTGACCGAAGCCCCCTGGGTCCTTCAATTCCTTATTCTTCCCTTTTCCTAACTCTAAATCTGACCCGGCTAATGAGGAGCCCACCTGTGTGGCCAAGGACCGGGAAGCGGCAATCGGAGAAGGATTCAATGCCGCGTCCACTATCTTAAAAACCGAAAAATCAGTGGGTGTTAGCGAACCAGGGCAGCCATTCTCAAAAGCTGCCATCTGCTGTCCCACAACTCTCCATCTATCGGCCTGTATGCCGACATGCCTGACCCAAGGGCATATGTCCCAGATCTTATCTATAAACTCCCTACAGGTCTTAATGGGGATTTTTGCCCCCCTTTGGGCGCAGAGCTTATAAAGTTGCGCCGCTATCACCCCCTTCTCCTCCGGCCTAAATACAGGGATACTATGCCCTGTTCCCATCCTGTCCTCTTCCCGAGGCTACAGTGGCCTCGAGGCTGCCTGGCGACTGGAGCAGACCAGCTGCGTCCAGCAGGCCGTCCGCCAGCTAGTCGTCCCGAAAGGTCGAGCCCCACGTTGGGCGCCAAAATCTGTTGCGGGCGTTTGCCCTTACAACAGATCTAGACGACTAGCCCTACGGCCCTCTTACTTACCCATCCCGGGTCTTCGGTCGTCACCGGCCCCTCACGGGGAAAAACACCAGACAGAAGGCGGAGGAGTGAAGCGGGGTGGTTTATTCTTCAGCAGTTACATGGCGGAGAGAGAGAGAGAGCGCCCTCTCACACGAGAAAATATATAGCGAGTCCGAGCCAATCACATCGCAGTCTTACATTTATGACCTTATATGGTGATCACCCCATGGCCTTATATGGAGATCACCCCATCAAGCTTATACATATTCATTCAAAACAACCATGGCACCGCCCATAAACCCCTCCCCCTCCCCCATCACCTCACAACAATCCTGTGAGGTAGGTGCTATGATCCCCATTTCACAGTTGAGGAAACTGAGGCAGATAGAGGTTAAGTGACTTCCCCAGGGTCGCACAGTTAGTGTCTGAGGCAGGATTTGAACTCTGGTCTTCTTGACTCTAGACCTAGTGTTCTATCCACTGCACCATCTAGCTGGGGAGGGAAAATTTCATCACGTAACAGGATCATAGATGTAGAACTAGAACTGGCAGGACCCTCACAGGTAATCTAGTCCAACCTCCTCATTTTACCAAGGAAGAATCTGAGATTCAGAAAAGTCAAAGGACTTGTCCACAATCACCTCAGCAAATGAAAGAGATGATCGCCGACTCCAAATTCAGTGTTCTTTTCATCCCACCCTTCTGTGACTATACCAGGTGTGTACACACACCTAACCTTTCACACAGGTGCTGTCTCATCACATCTAGCAAAAGACTGACCAGTATATTAGGTTAAAAAATATGTAGAAGGCAGGAAATATCAATCTAGAGTATTTGTCTATGACATGAGTGTTCTGAATGATGCGTAGACCCACATGGCTCTTCAGTCCCTTCTTTCTGGATGTGTTAGATTCATCACTCAGGGCCAAGTGGACCACAATTTTCTCCTGTCTTTCTTCATCAGTCACTATGTGGTTTCTCGTGTAGCCTGCTAGGCTGTTGGCCTCTGATTCACTATAATTGCCATCCAACATAATGGTTCTTGAATGAAGCATTCCACACAGGCATGGGACCTATGGACAACCAACAGAAAGAAAAAATGGTGGGCATTAGGCATTAAAAGGACAAAGGAAAAAAGACAGGATGAGGAGGATGCTTTCTTTCTCTCAACGTGTAGCCCCACTGACTTTCATCAACTTCACAGAATCATCCGTTCTTAAACAGAAATCCCCTCTACAATAACCTAATAAATGATCATCCAGCTTATGCTTGGAGAGTTTCCCCTTGGGTGAGATTGGAGCCTTTTTGCCCTTTGCCTCTAAGGTGTCCATCAAGTGATGGGCCATGGAGCAGCCCCTTCTGCTCTGGAACAGCTCTCAATGTGAGAAAGTTTTCTCTGCCACCAAGCCTAGTTCTGCCCTCTGAAGTCAAATAGAATAAATTCAGCCCCCTTAACAAAGGTTATTATGTGAATCATTTCCTCCTTAGCAGTTAGACATTTGTCTAAAAAGAAGAGGAGGTCATTCTTATGGGGGAGAGGAGAAAGATACTCTGCAAAAGATTCAAATTCAAAGTAACCTTGAATGTGTACTGTGTAGACATCATATCACAGAAAGTAAGCACCTTAAGGGCAAAGATGGTTTCATTTTTGTCTTTGTATATCATCAGTCTAGCAAAATGTCTTGTACATAGCAATAGTTAATGACAGTAGCAGGACAAAAGTCAAGTCAATAATTCAGGAAGAGAGCAAGGCTGAAGACTGTGCACAGGTCTGCCTCACTTAAATCCAATTCACACAAAAGTCAAGATGTCACCCGTGATGTCTTTGGTCCTCTTCAAAAACCAAGGATGAACAACAGTTATTAACATAGTTATTAACAGTATCTGTGTAACTAACAGTTAATAACTAACAGTTACTAACATAAACATAGTGCTTTAGGGTTTGCAAAGGGATTTACTCATGCTAATTCAGTTGATCCTCACATCAACCCTATGATCTCCATTTTAGGAGGAAACTGAAGTCTTGAAGAGATTAAGTGACTTGCCCAGGGTCACAGAGTTAGCAAGTATCCATGGCAGATACTCAGATCTTCCTTAAGTCCGGTTGCCCTTTCTACTATACATCCTAATTGCATACTAAGTCCAGGCAGCCTTTCCCACACCAAGATTTACAAGGAATAGTTCTTGCTTGCTTGAAGCTTACAGTCTACTAGGGGACATTTTTGGCTGATTAGGCAATGAGATATATTGAATTCTGCACGAGAGATCAGGATTTACTCTTGGCTCTCTCCACCTCTGATTCATGCTGTGCCTGCAGGCATTAATCCTTAATCCTTCAGTGCCCCGGTTTCTCCATCTGGGAAACAGAGATGATGAAATTATTCAACTTGCTCCTATTTCTACAATGCTTTAAAATTTTCCAGTGGATGTCATGAAATTTTATATGGCAAAGAGAGATTAATAATTTCATGTAAATGGAAATGTGTTTTGAATGACTACATATGTATAACCTATGTCAAATGATGGGAGAGGAGAGGGAGAAAATCCAGAGCTCAAAATTTGAAAAAAGAATGTTAAAATTGTTTTTACATGTAATTGGGGGGGGGGGAGGGAAACATAAAATTTTTTAAAATTTCATGTAAAATTAGAATTGGCTTGAAATTATTGCCTTTTATTGAGGAGGGAGTGCTTTGTGATATTTAGAAATTTAGTCTTTTTTTAAAAAAAAAAGGAAGAAAATGCCCAATATTTTATTGTATTTCCAAATTGTAATCTAAAATACCTCATAAAAATGAAAAAAAATTTTTTAAGTTTTAAATTAGAAGTCAGGAATTGCCTTTAAAAAATTCCTGAAAATAAAAATCACACTTTTCTACATCAGCTTATTTCCAGGTCCAGTGTATTGGCTCCTTGGATATGGGCTAAAGTATGCATAAATGACAAACTTTTAAAGTCCAGTTCTTTCTAATTTAAGCATAAATCCATGGTAATGCATGGGGCCAAAGTGTCACACATCCATTAGAGCACAGAATGGTATGCAAAACTGAACTTTATACATCATTCAACATTTTTAGGGATGTCTGGTTTTAAATACCAAAATAACATGGGATCATAGGTTTAGAGCTGGAAAGGGCCATAAGGGGTCACCTACTCCATCCTTTCATTTTAAAGAGGAGGAAATTAAGGTCAGAGAAGGAAAAATATTTACCCACAAGAGTAAATGAATGGCAGAGCCAAGATAAAATCCAGATCTCATAAGATCACAGTACTATAGAATGTAAAATTGGCAGGGCCCTTAGCAAGCACCTAATCTAACAGTTCTCAAACTTTTTGGTCTCAGGATTCTCTTGAACTTTTAAAAGTTATTGAGGACTCCAAAGAATTTTTGTTTATGTGAGTTATGTCTATCAATATTTGCCATGTTAGAAATTAAAAGTGATAGAATTTAAAAATATTTATTGATCTATTTAAAAATAATGCCATAATCATAACATGTTAACATTTTTTTTTTGGCCTTTTTGGAGGGCAGTTGGGGTTAAGTAACTTGCCCAAGGTTACACAGCTAGTTTTGTGTGTGTGTGGGTGTTAAGTGTCTGAGGCCGGAACCGAACTCAGGTCCTCCTGACTCTGGGGCCATTGCTTTTACTCACTGCACCACCTACCCGCCCCCCTCATGTTAACATATTTTTATGAAAAATAACAATATTTTCCAAAACAGGAAAATTTAGTGAAATGAATAGCATCATTTTACATATTTTGTAAAATCTTTAATGTCTGGCTTGATAGAAGACAGCTGGATTCTCAGTGTTTCTGCATGCAATCCTTTGTGATTGTTTTGGTTGATATTACTTCAAAAAGAAAATCTAGCTTCATAAAAATGCGTAGTTGGAAAAGGAAGGAATATCTTAATAGGCTAATAACATCCTAATATTATTATGAAAATAATTTGGACCTCATAGACCCTTGAAAAGGTCTTGGGGACTCGCAGGAGTCTGTAGATGAAACTTTGAGAACCACTGGCCCAATCAAATTCCCTTATTTTACAGAGAAAACTGAACCCCAGAGAAAAAGTGACTTGCTTATGGCCCCTCAGCTAATAATCTGCAGAGCTAAGATTTAAAGCTCAAATCTCTTAACTGCCAGAATGCTGCTTTCTATTTCTCTGGTTTCTGTCCTTCTATATCTGCTCTATCCCATAAACTTAGGAGGAGAAGCAAACAAACAGTAGGGTTGATGGCTATGATTTGTATATTTCTAGATACAGTTAAAAGCAAAAAAAAAAACAAAATGTGTTCTTGAGTTCCAGTAATTGCAATAGTTTTGAAATTTAACGTCATTCATTTGGACTAACTATATCTCTTAAAGCTATAAATGAATATGTCCACAATCAGATATTTACTTATTAGGAAGCCACAGTCAGACAAACAGCAGGAAACATTATCACTAATCTTCTTTTATCCTAAAAGGGTCATATTTAGAAAGCATTACTGTAATATAGATACTTTATGGTTTTGCCTGAGACTGTATTCACTCATTCGAGAAGTATCTAATAAAGACCTACTATGTGCAAAGCCCTAAATGATGGGGATAAAAAGACAAAAAAGGACTAATCCCTGTCCTCAAGAAGCTTACTTCTACATTGTACAGAGCAACATTGTGCAACAATCAACTTTGATAGATTTGGCTCTCCTCAGCAATACAATCCAAAAGACTCATGAAGGAAAATGCTACACATGTATAGTCTTTATCAGATTGCTTGCCATCTTGGGGAGGGAGGAGGGAAGGGAGGGAGAAAAAAAGTTTGGAGCTCAAAATCTTATAAAAGTAAATGTTGAAGACTTTCTTTACATGCAATTGGGAAAAAATACTACCGTGTTTCCCCGATAATAAGACCTATCCCGAAAATAAGCCCTCCCCTTACTGTGTAAGATTCCTCTAAAATAAGTCCTCCCCCAAAATAAGCCCTATTGAGATTGCTACTGTAGTGAAGGTGATCCCCTGCGCTACACGCTACATTACGGTACCCTCTGTATGCACCGTCCCTCCCCCCCGGGTGAAACGCACGCTGCGCTCCGAGCTGCATCCAATCAGAGCTGCAGCAGTGAGCGCATCATCCTGTTCTTCCCCAGTGATTTGCTTATTGAATAAAGGTACATTTTTTTGTTCACATTTACCTGTTTATTAAAATTGCTGTCAATGTTCATTAAAATAAGCCCTCCCCTGAAAATAAGCCCTCTGGTGTCTTCTGTCCAAAAAAATTAATAAGACAGTGTCTTGTTATCGGGGAAACATGGGTATTATTTCACACTGGAAAACAATGAAAAACAAAAAACAAAACTTTCTTCTATCAGGGATAACTACATGTACACAGCTAAGCAGGGAAAGAGAATAAACATGTATTGAGCACCTTACCATGTGTTAGACATGGTGCTAAGTGTTTTGCTGATGTCATGTCATTGGATTCTCCAAGCAGCCCTGGCAGGTAGATGCTATTATTTCCATTTTACAGTAGAGAAAACTGAAGCAGACAGAGGATAAGATAACTTGTCCTGGTTCACCCAGTTAGTAAGTACCTGAAACTGAATTTTAACTGAGGTCTTCCTGATTCCAGGCTCAGCCCTTTATCTACCACCCTGTTGAAGTTCCATGGTATGGTGCAGGGCCGTCTGAAAGAATTCAGAGTCAGACCACCTCTAATACAAATACTGTCATTTATTGAAGATTGACACCTTCTCAGAAGCAGGCTAGGTTCCAAGAGGAACCAGGAACTTAGTAAGACAACACAGGCAAATTTAAATTGTATTGATGCTGACTACACAACAGAAATTATGAATATTAAAAAGTCAGGAGGAGTTTAAGGGATTAGGTAGTAGGGGAGGGGTCACTTCTATGGTTTGGTGGTCAAATATCCTGGTCGTGCTACTTTCCAATTGACTAGCGATTGTGGTCTTGTCTGGTCAAAATGGATAGTTAGACATTATGGTCCTGTCTTGGGCTAAATGGATGATGCAATTGTGTTTGAGTACAAGGACACAGCTATTCAAATATGTGAATTGGATCTGAGGGCAGTGTCTAGCTAGGGGCAGTACCTGTATTGAGTTTGGGGGCCTGGGGTATGGTTAAAGTCAGATTGTGAGGTTAAATTAGGACATGTCTGCTGTTTGGTGGGGCCCATAAGGAAGTTAGCATATCGGGATTGGGGGCAACTTCATTAGGATTCCATCAGCCCCACTTAGCTGCCCCTAAGTATAAAATATATACAATAAGGTAAGACAGTCAAAAAAAGTAATTACCGTAATCAGGTGAAAACACTTCTATTGAAGCAATTAATCAAAGCCATTGAACTAAATGCCAAAAATCCTTAATCATTTTGAAAGGAATGAAAGTTATCATGAAATGAAATGGCACTACATAGGAAGTATGTTGGGATTAGCTGAAGAGATTCAGTCATACCTCATGGGTTTTGGATAAAATAAAGAAGCTAATTTGGATACTGGGGCATTGAATGGTAGGCCCATTCCGTGGTGGAAAAAGTTCCAGTCATACCCCTAAAACGGAATAGCCTGAGGTAGGGGAGAGAGGAGGAACTTCTTATGAGGATCCTAGCAATGTCCCCAAAACAGTAGTGACTGGTGGCAGTGGGAACTGAGAACATTTTAAATATACAAGGAAGAGTAGTTTCAGGACACTTCAAAGAGCCCAGCAATAAGTTTTCCTATAACTTGAGGAACTTCATGCAGACTCCATAAAGAAAGAAAGGGATTTCCAATCACCAGGAGCCATGTTAGTTATTGGCCACAATTTGCAAGGAATGTTCTCTAAACTTGAGCTCACTTTCCCCTGGACTCTGTAGACAATTGTAGGAAGGTATATTCCAAACTTTGGGGAGGAATGTTTTGTGCCAACTGTTCTTACTAGGATGCTTTAGTAAAATTCCTATTTCCAAAAGCCATTTAGGTCTAGCTGCCTAATTGATATCCACTGATAACAGGAGAAGCATAATGGTGGGGGTTTATGAGCTACAGTACTAGAAAACACTCACAACCCCTCAGCGTTACCCCTAGTGCCCTGGGAGGAGAAGTAACTAGCCAAGCTCTGGGGACCCAAATAGGCAGCATAAACAGGGATTTCTGATAACAGCCCAGAGCCTGGTCTAATATAACAAAAATGATTCCTAAGGAGAGGACATTAGCAAGTAGGAGGATCTGGATGAGTTAGAATTTCTGGATGATGTGACACTTTAGCTGAACTTTGAAGGAAACTAAGGATATTGAGAGTACGTGAAAGATGGATTGTCACTACAAAGAAGAACCAGGACGGTTTGACCAGCATAGAGGGATATGGAAAATTAACGAGTTATAGAAGCCTAAACTGGAACCAGATTGTGAAGGGTTTTAAAAGCTAAACAGAAGAGGCTGTATATCATCCTAGAGGCAAGTTAGAGCTTCTTGAAAAGGGGAGTGATATGGTCAGATATTGGTATATTGGTCAAAATATTGGTATTTTGCAAATACCAATATGGCAGCTCTGTGGAAGACATTGAAAAAGGGAGAGACTGGAGACAAGGAGACCAATGAGGAGTCTATTGCAATAGTACAGGCAAGAGGTGGTGAGAGCTTGAACTGGGGGCAGTGGGTGGAGAGAAGGGGATGGAAGCAAGATACATTGTGGAGGTCAAATTGATAAGATTTGGCAACTGATTGGATGTGAATCATAGAACTTGGTCCTATAGACAGAACTGGGGGTTAAAAGTTGGGGTTCTTTGAATAGAAGAAACAGATGTCACAACTTAAAAAGGACTGTCTGAAGAGGAAAAGGTCATGTCTCTGATTCTTTATCCAGTAGAATCTTCCTTTCATTCTCACTGTTATTGTCATTGCCCAGGGTTAAACAGCTAGCAAGTGTCCAAGGCCAGATTTGAACCCGGGAAGATGATTCTTCTATCCACTGTGCCAGCTAGCTGCCCCCTTACTCTCAGTAATCTTGTCCATATTGTGAGTGCTTACTAATATAGAGGAATGATGGCTTCAAATGTCTAAATTGTCTTTTGTCTTTTCTTTATTATCTGGAAGAGGAGGTAATCATTTTGAATAATTAAATATCTAATTTAATTCTGTTTGTGTGATTACTTGGTAGATGCACCCAATGTTTTTCATGTAAAATGATTATAGCAATCTGTTCATTTTTATTTAATTTGAAGTTGCATTTTATTAAACACCATGTGACAGATGTAATTTTTCAGGTCCCCTGGAAAGACTAAAAATAGCTTTATGGTTGGTGCTTTCTGTCTATATTTGCAGCAGGAAAGTTGTCCCTGATGCTTTTCTTTAAGGATATGATAGATTTATGCCATACTGAATGTCTTCTTCAGTTGTTTCAGTCAAGTCTGATTCTTCGTGACCCCATTTGGGGTTTTCTTGGCAAAGATACTGTAGTGGTTTGCTATTTCCTTCTCCAACTCATTTTACAGATGAGAAAACTGAAACAAACATGTCTGAGTGACTTGCCTGGGGTCTAGACCAGGGGTGGAGGAACTTTTGGCCTTGGGGACACATGTGGGCTTCTAAGTCCTCGAGTACAGCCTTTTGACTGAGTCCAAGTTTTACAGAACAAATCTTTTTATTAAGGGGATTTATTCTGTGAAGTTTGGATTCAGTCAAAGGCCACACTTGAGGACCTAGAGGGCCACATGTGACCTCAAGGCTGCAGGTTCCCTACCCCTGGTCTAGACATTTTAAATAAATTTTATTGTTGCCTTTTGTTTTTCTACCAATCATTTTCCCTTAACCTCACTTCATTTACCCAATATGGAGCCCTTCCTCATACTTGTAGAGAGAGAGGATTCAAAACCGAGACTTTGCTGGTATCCATACATATGGACCTGAAAGAAACAATAATCTTGCTCCCTGGGCATCATTCCAGGGCCTTTCCCCTGCTATTCATCTGCAAGGGAGAGCAAAAGAATTTTGGAACTGAGAGAACAAGAAAACCTGGACTCCTTGGAAGTTTGCTGAATGACTACTATCAAAATGAATGCTGACTGAGAACATTTAGCTTGTGGAAATTAAGAAATGTGTTACAAAGATTTTCTGACACTAAGTTAGAGAGAGATGTCTGACAGAGAAGCAATCCCCCATGATCAGGAAATAAAGCTTAAAAATAAAGTCAGACCTGAAAACACTAGCTAACTGGGGCTGCTCTATATTTCCAAGAGCTTGGTACCTGAAGCAAATACTCTTCTGGAAATTCCCGCCTTAATCAAGGTTCTGAGAAATAGACAAATGCTTCCTTATGGGGGAAAATACTTGCTAGATTGTTTTCCCTAGTCCAATGTTACTACCTTTTCTAAAAGAATTGTATTAGGAAAAGCCTCTGGGCTTTAGGGTAAAAGGGTTAGGCAGAGGCCACTCTTCCATCTAATTGAAGTTTCCAGCTGGAGGCAGGAAGAAGCTCCACACCCTCAAGCCCAGGAATGCTATACCTGGCAAAACCCTGCAGCAACCAATGCTGAGTGCTTCCATGTGAAACCAGCAGGGAGCAACTCCTAGCAGAGACTGCTTGTCTGGCAGAAATTGAACTCTTGGGATTAAACTTGCTTGGGAGCAGAACAATTAAATCAGAAGACAACAGTCTTACAGGGCCACAGGCACAAGTTTCCCTTCCACATATAAACCATGGCCACTATGGGTATGTCCCTCCACACGTCTGGCCTAAGCACTTGTATTCCTTATATATTCCCTACCTGTGTGTCCTACATGTGGATTCCCTACATATGTCTACTATTTCTATTTATGGTATATGTATTTGTGGGCCAACGTGCCCCAGATTTATGGGGCAATAAGTACCTTTTAATTGAAATAATAATTTCCTCTGGCTGACTATAGTAAGAATAAACACATTAGTGAGGGCTTAGGAGTAATGGTTTGAGGTGGATGCAGACCCACCTGGTACCTTGAATTAGAGGCAGCTATATAGGTTGAAAGGTGCCCCATAAGTTTGCAAAAGCCAACAGGCTACTTTCTTCCCCATGTATTCCCAGATGCCTTCTCTTATAGTAACATCACTTCAGCATCAGTGAAAGCAGCAGAACCCCAACTGCTCCCAGGATATTGGAAAATGCAGTGGTGGATTATAAACTAAAAACAAAAAAATTATCATTTGCTACAGGAAAAATTGAAAACGATCACAGAGTAGAAGACAAGAAGTTAAAAATATACTCAGATATAGATGAGGTTTGTCTCCCTCTTTTTATTCTCTCAAGTTATCTAGCACAGTTAGAAAAGATATAAAATATTCAAGAGAATGTGTAAATAGAGCATCATAGAAAAAATGAATTGCCTTGATTGTTTTTTTAATTTATCTATGTACATAAAAATCTTATATTTCCTTATTTTCATGCGTATGCCCTTGTAATACATATTCCCTACCTGTGTGTCCCTCCATGTAGAAATACCCTACATGTGTCTACTATTTCCATTCATGGTGTATGTATTTGTGGGCCAATGTGCCCCAGATTTATGGGAAAATGTTTTATTGCTACTTTTCTTACTATGCTATTTCAATAAACATCTTTTAATTGAACTAATAATTTCCTCTGGCTGACTAGTGAAAATAAACACATTGGTGAGGGCTTAGGAGTAATGGTTTGAGATGGATGCAGACCTGCCTGGTACCTTAAATTGGGGGTAGCTACATAGGTTGAGAGGTGCCTCATAAGTTTGCAAAAGCCAACAGATACAGAGACCATGTCTTTCCCTAAACATTTTCAAGAAATCACCAAGAAACATAATTTATGACATTCAAAGGTATTCCTTTGGCCTATTATTTCCTCATCAGTAAAATAAGAAGGCTGGCAAACACTGAGTAATTCTAATATATAATCTTGCCTCCAAAGAAAAGATGAGGAAATACCTTCCACCTTTCAGTAGTAGGGTAGGGTACTTTGGATGGGGAATGCTATATAAACTGTCAAGTGAAATCACTGTGTTGGTTGGTTTTGATTAACTATTTCTCTTTGTTGTAAGGAAGAAATCATATTTGGCTGATGTTGAGTGGGAGATGTTTCTTTCTAAAAATGACGATATAAAGAAAACAGGTATCAATAAGATATTTTTAAAATAAGGAAGCTAGACTAGGGTTTTTGGACATCTCACTTCATGATCCTATAATCTTATGACTCACCTTATAGAGTCATTTCAGTCTATTTCCTGCATATATCACTATGAGTGGATAATACCTTTAGACAAGCCTCTCTCTACCAGACTACTTTCTTCCCCATGCATTCTCAGATGCCTTCTCTTACAGTAACATCACTTCAACATCAGTGAAATCAGCAGAACCAACTGCTCCCAGGATACTGGAAAATGCAGTGGTGAATTATAGACTAAAAAAAAAACTTAGCATTTGCTATGGGAATACGTGAAGATGATCACAGAGTAAGAGACAGGAAGTTAAAAATATACTCAGATGTTAAAGTAAAAATACTAATGGATAAGGCTTGTCTCCCTCTTTCTATTCTTTCAAATTATCTAGCACAGTTAGAAAAAATATTCAAGAGAAAATGTGTAAATAGAGCATCATGAAAAAAAGGACTGCCTCGACTGTTTTTTAAAATTTATCTATGTACATAAAAATTTTACATTTCCTTATTTTCTTTTTTTTTTTTCCAGAATCTGAGGTCTGTATTCTTTCTCATGAGAAAGTACACAGCCCTGTTTGCTCAAGGGGCATCAGCCAAGGACTGCCTATTTCCTTATTTTCAATGACTACTTGCACAATAAATATATGTATAAATATGGGTTTCTCCTCTAGGTATACCCCCATTGAAGGTTTTAAACTTTGGTGAGCTACTGGTAGCAAATGCTCATCATATTGCTAGTTTAACTACCTAATACAGGAGGGCTGGGTCCTAGCACCGGATTTGAAATCAGAGGTATCATAGGTTTGAAAACTGGCTCTTTCACTTTATACACACACACACACACACACACACACACACACACACACACACACACACACACACACACACCCCATTCATTTCTCTGGGCCTCAGTTCCCTCATCTGTAAAATGAGGGGGTTGTTCTAGATGACCTCTAAGGGCCCTTTTAGCTCTCAATCCTACAATTTATGATTTCTTTTTCAATTTCCTTGTTTAACAAAATGAGAGGATCAGACTAGATAATCTCTAAGGTTATTTACTGCTCTAATATCTTATGAACCTATGGATATTACTGGTCTAAATATTTTTTTTTATTTTAATAAAACAAGTATCTTACACTTATTTTCCAAGCAAAATGGTTTTTCCTTAACTCTGCTATGGGCCCATGTGAACATGACTCTCTTATAGAATTTCTCAGTTGGAATTTGTCTTTTCTCTAGAGTTTCTATATTTACCAATGAGACAAAAGACCCTTGGAAGAGTGCCTGAACTTCTCTTTGGACCAGACCACTCTAAACCAAGGAGCCTTTCCCTTTCTAAGATTCTTCCATTCTCCCTCACTTTGGGGAAGACAAGCAAGGTTGGATTGATTCATAAGACAAGGAGATATTCTCCTAGTGGCCCTTTTAGCTGGGAACTCTTCTGCCAAGAATCCTTTCGGTAGGAATTTCTTTACACATGCATCTCTTTTCTCCATTCTCCTCCCAGCTATGTTTCTAACTCTCCAGATTTTGCCTTCTCATCCTGGGATTTCGCTAAGCACCTTGGACCTTCCCACCCTAAAATATCTCTCCATCCTACCAGCCCTCTTCTCTCATTTGTAAGCTCCTTTCATGGCCTCCATTTTAGGGATGGGTCCAGGCTGGCCATGCTTCAGTTTCCTCTCAGCTGTGACCTTCTGGATTTTACCCCCAACCAAAGTACCTTCTCCACCCTTCCCCAACCCTTTTCAGCTCCCTTTTATGTATCATCTCCCCCCATTAGGAGTATGCTCCTTGGGGTAGGAACCTTGTTTTTACTATCTTATTTGTATCCACAATACTTAAAGCTGTGCCTGGTACAAAATAAGCAGTGAATAAATCCCTGTGATTTGTCTATTAGGCAAACTAAAGAGGGAAGATTTTTTTGTTTACTTTTAGTTTACAAGATTCAGTTCCACAATCCCTTGAGTTTCAAATTCCTCCCCCCCACCCCATGGCATCATGCAATCAAGTATAGGATCTGCAAATACTTCCACATTAGACATTAGTCAGGTTATAAAGTAGGATTGTAACCGATGGAATGAACACTGGGAAAGAGGAAACAAAACCAAACAAGAAAAAGAAAGAGAGCAGGTAGTTTGCTTCCATCTGCATTCAAACTTTGTTCTTTCTATTTCTTTCTCTGAATAAGGAGGGAAGATTTTCTTTCTCACCTTGCCTCGAAGCTCCCTCTCCTTCCGCTCCTGTACGGTGGTCAGGTAGTTCACTGCTGCGTACTCCAGCACAGAAAGGAACACAAACACAAAGCTGACCCACAGGTAGATGTCCACGGCCTTGATGTAGGAGACTCGGGGCATGGAGGCATTAACACCAGTGATGATTGTAGACATGGTGAGGACAGTGGTACTACCTGGAAAGGCCCCCAGACAAGGTTAGTTCAGACACTGAATTCACTTTTTTAAAAATGTCTTAATCTCCTTACCTACTTTGCAGAGGTAGGGCACTATGGGTGTGGAATATTGGTTATATCATCATATATGATCGGTGAGTTGACTGGCTTGGCTGCTTTTTGTTTTTCTTAAATCTTTTTCTTATTACAAGCAATGGTTCTTTGGGTAGGAGAAGGAAAAGGAAATGAAATAGAATGGAAATGAAAGTGATAAAGACCAAAAAAATCAATAAAATGTAAGATTAAATTGAAATTTGGCTTAAATTTGGTTTCCTTAGAAAACTACTAATGTGATTCACGACTCACAAGTACCCATTCTTGCTCTCTGGAAGTTTTGGGAAGATTTTACCATATGCTTTCCTCACCACCTTCCCCCACCAGAGTCCTCGGGATCTAACCAAACAACAGGACCATTTTCCTGGCAGAACACATTTCATCTCCCCAAGGTAACCAGTACTTTGCCTCATATTTGCTAACAGGGCTAGAAATGTTCCAGGAAGATCCTGTTCCAGAATGTAGATTTAAACTTGAAAAACCTTGATGAGAAAAAATAGGGCCCCCTCCACCCTAGGCAAATAGACTGGTCAATGAGATATTGAGATTCAAATATGCTGGTCAGTGAAATAAAGAAACTAACAAAGGCCCCTCCACCCTGGGCAAATGGACTGGACAATGGAATCAAAACTCTTAAGCTTCCATCCCTTGTCTGCATATCCCTGCTTGCATCATCTCCCTGTGCACGTGGCACATTTCCTCCATAAGAATCTCGAGCTTCTCCAGTGCCTCCCTTAAAGAGTTGCCCCCCTTAAGGAGCTGCAATCTCCCTTAAAAAGGAGCCTGCTTGGTATGTTACCTGGAATAAATGCTTTACTTGACTTTGAGACAGCCTTAGCAAATTCTTTCGAGACAACACCCACAACACACACACACCCCTTGTACCTCAACATTTTGGTGCCCTTGTACCTCATCATTCTGATCCAACTTCCTCATTTTACAGCAGGGGAAACTGAAACCCAGAGAGGTGATGTATTTTGGCTAATGTAAAACAGGTTGGAAGTACCCTCATTTTACAGATGAGGAAATAGAAGCCCAAAGAGGCGTCCTAGCTTGCTCAAGGCCATACAGGTATTAAGTGGCAGAATCAGGACTCAAATCCAGGTCCTTCTTTCTCCAACCCTCTTTCTATTGTAACTCTTTTCTAACAAATGTTTAGACTTGGAAATTACAACAGTGGCAACATAATAGTTACAACGCAACCTCTTCAGACCTCAGATTGCAGCCCCATTTTAGTAAAGGTTAGCTTTAATATTGCATCTGAACATTCTCCCTTTTTTAATCAGCTGGCATCAGATGGTCTATTGAAGGATGTGGGGAGGTCGGGCACAACACTTTAAACTTTTTTCTCTCATCAGCCATCTGGTTCCCTCAGGTTTTCTTTTTTGCCATGTCTCAGCAGAGTCATAACTTACAATTTGTTCAACTTGGGCAACAACTGTATAAAATGCATCTGGGGAGGAGTTTACATGTCTTTTCCATACAGTGGATAAAGGACAACATCACTCTGGACTTGTTGAAATATCTTTTTACCCAGTGAAACTCTGGCAGGCACCGCTCTGTGATCAATCCAGAAGGACACCCAAGACAGCATAACCATCAGGGTAGCAGGGAAATAGGTTTGGAGCAAGAAGAAGAAGATGTGGCGACGCAAGGTGAAGTTAATGTACAGTCGGTTGTACCACCCTGTTAACCAGAAGAAATCATGTAATAAAGTATAATTTGAGGCAAAAAACCCTAGTCACCTTTCCTATCATACTCATTCCCAAATCTCTCACTTTCATCATATTTTTAAAAAATATATCTTTATATGCTTCATGAATAAATGAAGCATTCACATTTATTTTAAAATTCCATTGAATAATTATATAATAATTGAATAAACATATATTTGAATAATTATATATAGTTGTAAGAAGAACTGCAATTGTATATCTAATAGGCTTTCAGTTCTAGACTTAAATATAGACATAGACATAAGTATAGATATCCATTAGGATTTCAGAGGTTGATAGTTATAGAAATTATTTCAGTTCAATATAGATTTAAACTAATTAAATCACAAGTCCAAAAAAATAGACATATAGTTATAGATGTTTCAAAGAAGACAAAATGCTTCTTATTATGAACTCATAGCTGGCTTTCATAAATCTATTAACTCAATTTATATTATCTAACTCTACATACTATACTCAAGTAATATGCTAAATTGGGGGAGATGCCAGGTTATGTCTGGTAATATCTGAAAAAATGAAGAAATAGCAAATATCACCAACCATCAATGAATCTTAGAGATGGAAGGGACCTCCAAGGTCACTTTATACCTGAATGAGAATCCTCTCTTCAACGTTTCCATTGAGCAGTCATCCAGCCCCGATTTGGGGTAATTCTCCACTAATGGAGAATGCATAACCTCCTGTATTTCCTCATATTTAGCTGAATTTTTTTTCTCTGAAACTTTCACTTGTTACTCCTACTTTTTCCTCTCTAGAGCTAGAAAGAACACTTGCTTTTGGAGGCAGAGGAGCTCCATTTAAATCCTCTGTGCCTTATCATCTGTAAAATTAGGAGGTAGGCATTTTGCAGAGCAAAGTTCCAAAGAACTATGCCCAAAGGGCAAGCAAACTGTGATCCCCCTTGTGATCCAACAGTACCACTACTAGGTCTGTATCCCAAAGAGATCATGAAAAAGGGAAAAGGACCTGCACGTACAAAAGTATTTATAGCAGCTACAAATGTGGTGGCAAAAAATTAGAAATTGAGGGACAGCTCATTAGTTGGGAATGACTGAACAAACTGTGGTATATGAGTGCAACTGCCCTATAAGAAATGATGAGCAGATGGATTTCAGGAAAACCTGGAAAGACTTACATGAACTGATGCAAAGTGAAATGAGCACAACCAAGAGACCATTATACACAGTAACAACAATATTGTATGATGATCAACTGTGAATGACTTAGCTCTTCTCAGCAAAATTGGGAGCTGGACTAGGCAGCCTCTAAAGTCTCTTCTGGGCTCTAAAACTATGATCCTGAATCTAATCCTTTGTTTATATGATATCTTTTCAGGAAAGTTTCTATCTCACTGAAGTAGAAGTGGGAAAGGAAGGTGACAATATGATACTATATAGTTACATGATGCAATATCGCATCATCAAAATTTCAATGCAGGAAAAAAACCACAAATTTACAATAAATTATTAAATTTAAGATGCATCATTTTAAAAAATACATTTTATATATTAAATGATGTAAATTTTTTTCAAAGAAAAAAAACATTAAAAGGTTAAAGAAAGTAGATCTCCAGGGGGGTACTGAGTAATTTTTTTTTTGAAAAGCAGGTGGTAGGCCAAATAAATTTGAAAACCTCTGAGGTAGATGCTATTATTATCCCCATTTTACAGATGAGGAAACTGAGGCAGACAGAGGCAGTGACCACGGTCACACATCTAGTAAGTATCTAAGGATGGATTTAATTTAGTTCTTCTTGATTCCTAGTCCAATGCCATATCTACTGTGCTACCTAGCTACCTCATTATACTTAAAGTGAAATATTTTTAACATTTATTACATAATACTTATGATGAAACAGGTCTAGTCCTTTTTAATTAAGGAAAAGCATCATAGACAATAAGTGCTTTAGGAGAAGGGAAATATAAATCTTCTGAAATAGAGGGGGAAGGCTTCATGGAAGAGAACTTACAGGTAAAGGAAGTAAGTTTTCCCCCTAGATGTTGGTGCCTGAGGCAAAGTCTCAACCACTTTGCCCTAGTAATATTTCTAGCTGCATGCTTCAGTGTTTGTTCAAACACAGGAGGTGATTTTAATGGGGGTAGGTTAGTATGGGGGCAGCTAGGTGGCATAGAGGACAGAGTGCCAGCCCTAGAGTCAGGAAGACATGAGTTCAAATCTGGTCTTAGACATTTACTAGCTGTATGACCCTACGCAAGTCACTTAATCCTGTTTGCCTTAGCTCCTCATCTACAAGATGAGCTGGTGAAGGAAATAACAAGCCTCTAGTATCTTCGCCAAGAAAATTCCAAAAGGGTCTCTAAGAGTCGAATTTGACTGTAAATGACTAAACAACAACAACAAAACAACCAAGGTTAGCATGAGGCTATATTCAAGCAGGTGAGTGAACTCAAGGTATATTTCTTGGAGCATTTACCCTTCATTCTTTACTCCATAAAGTCAGTTCATCCTAATTATTCCCCTTTCTTCCCACTTGTCCGAAGTGGGTAGCACTGAAATAAATGGATGCAATGGCCTCTGTCCCTTTATGGCTATAGGGTTCTGTGATTCTGTGTAATACCACTGATCTTTGGACTTTCATGGTGCCTTTCTCTGGAGGGAATGAGAACTACCTTTATGAGCTCTCCTAATACCCTTGTCTTAGTGCTATGGTGCCAAGGGTGATAATTGCCTTAGAGACATGGGGCTCAAATCCAGGAACTGTAAAAATGAGCACCAAGTGTCCCAAAAGAGGCCATTGAGAACTTCTGGGTGACACTGTGATGGCTGGCTTGCCGGGGTATAGAGTAACTCATTGGAAGAGAAAAGCAAACCAAGCACACTGCATTTGAGATCACTGAAAACCCTCAATGAAAGGTTAGTGAAAGAGAGAAGACCAAAAAAAACAACTCTATAATGCAGTAGGGATCTCAAAAGAGTACTGTAAGGGTTTGGGACTTGCCAAGAATAGAGTAGGGGAGGCTATCAGATACCAGAGTGAAAGAACAGAGTGTGCTACAAAGGGACACTAAAGATGGGCCATCTCTGCAGGGGATAAAAGTGGGAGGGAGGTTCATGGTGGGGAAAAAAAAGAGAATGAAACTGTTCCTCCCCCGCCCAAGGCAGTCTTCAACCATTCCACTGAACTGTAGCTGCCTCCACTGGTCTATTGCTACAGAATTCTCAGATGGCCACTTTTCGGGGTAGTTATAGAAGGGAATCCTATATGGGAACACTTTGGATCAGATGGTCCCTAAGGTCCTCCTAACTCTGATATTTTGGAATTCTATAAAAAAGAGGTTGAGGAAAAAAAGTGAAAGGGGAATTTTGGAACAATTAACTGGGCCTGGAGTCAGGAAGACCTGAATTCAAGTCTGGCCTCAGTCACTTACTAGCTGTGGAACCCTGGGCAAGTTGCTTAACCTCTGTTTACCTCACTTTGCTCATCTGTAAAATGGTGATAATATACTATTTATGGAATAGACAAGAGGTCATTGTCACTGGATTGAACAGTATGTATTGGGAGAAATTTGTAAGAAAACTGGAAATGTAGGAGAGGGCTGAGTTATGAACGGCTTTAAATGTCAAACAGAGCATTTTGTATTTGCCAATAGAGCCAGCAGATAGTGTGTGTGTGTGTGTGTGTGTGTGTGTGTATGTGGGGGGGAGGGGGGAGAGTGGTGAGTGACATAATCAGACCTGCATTTTAGTATAAATCATTTTGGGGGCTAAATGGAGGATAAATTGGAAAGGGGAGAGGCTTGAGGTAGGCAGACCCACCACCAGGCTATTGCAATAATCAAGGCATGAGATTATGAGGGCCGGCACTAGAGTGGATGAAAGTAGGAAGGGATTTTATCTCTATTGTAATCCCCCTCAGTTTATAGATGATTAAACTGAGTCTGAGAGAAGTTTAGTGACTTACCCAAGGCGACTTGGAAAGTTAGTAGGTGGCCGGGCCTGACTTTCTACTGAGGTCCTTTCCCTCCAGATCTAGCACTCATCCCTCCTAAAAAAGTTTCTTTGTGTTTGTTGGTCTCAGGCCTGGAAGTTCTGACTGATCTTAGCCTGGTGATAGTCAGTGAATAAAGGAAGAGCTAGTAATAAGATGTTTAGGATCTCTCTGCCATCCCAAACTGCAGACTCCATGTTACTTAGCAGAGGTAAACTGGGGAATCATTCTCATTTGTTTTCTTTCCCTTGCATTCTGCTGGGCAGTGGCAGAGATAATGATACCTGTACTGCTGTAGAAAGCCAGTCTGGACGTCGTGTGAAACTTGTGAATCAGAAACTGTGACAGAGAAATCTTCTCATCTGTTTTCAGGGATTCATCTCCATTCTTCCAGTACAACATCAGATCTTCATCTGTGTATGCATCTTAGAGAGAGAGGAGGGAAGAGAGGAAATTTGACTCCCTTGTTTTCAAACCAGAATCATGCAACGGACAAAACATGGACCAAACATGGACCAAACTGCTTCTTGCTGGCAGGTCACATTAAACTGGTGGCTGCCAGAAAGTTACAAAAGGCATGGAAGTCATAAGGTGAAGGAAGACCTGTAATTTAAGATAAGGAAATCACTTACAGCTTTCTAGCTCCAAGGAGCACGTCTGTGAGTCCAAGGGAAAGTGACTGAAGTCCATGTTGCACATTGCAGTGACTGTAATCCTAGAGAATTAAAAACAAACAAAAAATGGGGATATTGGTTTTTTTTAAGAGTTGTTTTGTTTGTTTTGGTTTTTTAACTCTTACCATGGATAGAACAAGGGGATTATGGGGAGGAAGGCCATCTCTTTACTTTCTTAAAAGGTTTCAAAACCTAGTATATACATTACGGTGGTTTGCAGACCTGGGAATGTTAAAACCACACACACAAACCTTCTATTAATGAAATAATTTGCCATAGTCTGTGGGTCTTTACCACTAACTTACCACGTCATTTAGAGTAAGTGCTTTACTTACGTATGCTCCCTATTCTCACAGAATCACAGAATTTAAAAGTCAAATAGGAGTTCAAGGGTCAACAAAAGGAATCTCTACTGCCTTTTAGGAAAGGAATTTCCATACATCTTATACTCTACACACATTATAGAAGTTTCCAGTTTCTTTTTGACAACCTCTAAGAAGAGGGAAGCTACCATTTTTCAAAGCAGCCTGATCTACTATTGACCAAGTCTAATTGTTAAGAAGGGGACAGCTGGGTGGTCCAATGGATAGAGCACCAGGCGTGGAGTCAGGAAGATTCATCTTCCGGAGTTCAAATCTGGCCTTAGACACTTACTAGCTGTATGACTCTGGATTAGTCACTTAACCCTGTTTGCCTTAGTTTCCTCATCTGTAAAATAAGATGTAGAAGGAAATCGAAGACCCCAAATGGGGTCACAAAGAGCTGAACATGACTGAAAAAAGACTAAATAACAACAAAAATTAAGAAGTTTTTAGTTGTATCAAGTCTAAATTAGCCCCTTTGCTTTTTCTACCCATTTCTCCTGACTCTATTCTCTGGGGCTAAACAGAATAAATCTAATCCTTCCTCCACACAACAGGTCTTCCAATGCTTGACAGCTGCCATGTCCCCTGAGTCTTCTCATCCCCATGCTAAACTTTCCCAGGTCCTTCCACTGATCCTCATAAGACATGGACCTAAATCCCTACATTCTCCTGTTTCTCCTTAGTTACAAAATAAAAATTAGGACCTCTTTTGAATCTATGATTTCAAAGCTAAATATTAGGTTATTTAGCTATTAAGTGACCTTGACCTGCCCAGGGTCACAAAGCTAATAAGTATCAGAATTAGGATCTGAACCCAGACCTTTCCCATGCCAATCCTACTTAGCTAGCACACTATTCACTACACAATACTGTTTATACCTAAATGGAATGCTGAACAAAAGCCACAACCATGGACTTGTAGTGATAGTTTGTCTGTGGATCTGCCTGGTCCTTCCAGAATTCTCTGAATGCCTGCTTAAGCAAAACTGTGAAAAATGCCAATTGTTCACAGTACTGCTTCATTCAAACTAGTACTCTGACCCCAACAATGGAACCAAAGAGAGAGGAGGTAGACTTGGTCTCCATAACTTCAACTTCAAAAGAACAGAGATATGTGATAATAATTTACTCTGCTATTTATTTTACCTAAATAGTTCTCGTTTCCTGTTTTTTTCCTCAAATATAAAGAGGCCAGAAGTTAGCTAGAGATAAGAAAAAATTAAAATCAGGGCAAAGAGCCAAAACTGTGTCTGAATGTTAGGAAATTACTCACTCTAAGCTATTGTGATTTCCATAACTTTTCTTCTGACAAAAATTAATAAAACAGAGAAAGGGATCACATAGACTTGAGAACTTTATATTGTCCCTATGCTAAAAAGCGAGCTAACTGCTATAATAAGGTTTGTGGCTGATTAAGTATTCAAAGAGAAAGAATTAAGGAGGAGAAAGTAATAACTGGAGAAAAGACAATGCCCTAAACCAACTCTTCCTCCCACTCCCCAGGAAGGAGATAGAAATGAGTCAGCTCTGCCCCCTATCCAGGAGAGAAAAGGGGAAGAAAGAGTCAGGTAGTGACAGATGACTCTGTTCTTCACAGTAGCCACCACTAGTGTTACACTAGGGACTTCCCTTCAATAACCTAGCACAGATTTATCCAACCCACCTTGAACAAGTTCATCTTTCTAGTCTGCATCTCTCTGGCTTATCCAGGAACCTCTTTGGCTTACATGACTTTTCTCTGAAGCCTGGCCAGTTCTCTAACCCCTAGGAGATGTTGCTTATCAGCTCAGAGGGATTGTAATAGCTAAAAGAACTCCAGGTGGTGCTGTAGGGAAAACACAGTTGGACGGGGTGCCTTACCTCATGCTGTAAAGAACATGACCATCTGGGAACACCCTGAGCATGATGTTATCAGTTGTGGTGTCATGAGTGAATGACCTTTTGGAATGAACAAAGAAGACATCTGGGACCCAGATTTTCTTCACTAGCCTCCCATCAAATGTCATGCTTTTGTTAGTGGTACTGGGAAAGGAGAGGCGTTCATCCTTCCAGTAATGCCTCAGGTACAGAGTCATTGTAAAATCCTGCAGGAGGAAGAAGGAAAGGATTCTAGGCAATGACTTCAATTCAATCCAATTAAACAACATTCATTAAGTGCCCACCATATGCCAAGCACTGTGCTAAACACTGGGATTACAGATGTAAATGCAACAGCTGCTGTCCTTAGAAAGCTTGTATTCTAGAATGCAAGCATCCCTAAAAGTGTCCCTAAAGTCTGGACACACAGGAAATCTCATTATGCATATTTTCAAGAAATGAAATTAATGAAATTTTTGACAACATTTTATTTAATTAGCATAAATGAGATTTCAGAGGAAGACATAGGAGACATAAAAATCTTATTAATTAATTTAATTAAATTAATCTCATTAACATGGAAAATAGTCTCCAATAGCTAATGAAAGCTTTTATTCCATATGAAATTGTCATGGCTAAAATTTATGTTAATGAAATAAAATGTTGTTTAAAATTTCATTTATTTCTTGAAAATATGCATAGTTAATGAGATTTCCTATGTATCCAGACTTTAGGGACACGCTGTACTGAAGAGATACAACATGCAAACAGAGGAATAAAAACAAACGAAATAATACAAGATAATTTCAAGAGATACACAGTACTAACAACTGTTGAATCAGAAAAGGCCCCTGTGGAAGTCTGGACTCTGAAGGAAAATAAAGATTCAGGATGACTCATTGTCATGAGCTCAAATCTGACTTCAGTCACTTACTGGTCAAGTCACTTAACCCTGTTTGCCTCAGTTTCCTCATCTGGAAAATGAGCTGGAGAAGGAAATGACAAACTACTCCAGTATCTTTGCCAAGAAAACCCCTAAAGGAATTATGAAGAGTCAGACATGACTCAAACGACCCAAAAACAACAAAGAATTCAGCATCCTGAACTCACATATAACCCACCAGCCTCCCTGTTTTTAAGGACACCCTTAAAAATATGACCCTAGAAGTATGACTTCCAGTTATACAGAACCTCCCCAAAGATTATGAGCAGGTCTGCAACAATGTGAGACAAGAGTGTTTCTTTCTATGGGACAGTTCCGAGGTCAAAAGGGGAAAAAAAGAAGGAATAACTCCAGACCCAACAGGAAGAGGCTGACAGTGAGGGAAAATCAATAAATTATTTGAAAAAATATTTTTAAAAAGGAAGAAGGTGCAGCATTGTCTGACAGGGCACACAATAGAGCTGGCCTTATTTCCCCTTAGGAAGAATAGTCAGTTGCCTACTTAGTGTGATTTCAGATGCTTTATGAAGGATCCACACTCCAGCCCCCAAAATATCTCCTCCCACTTGCTTGGCTGATGTCTGAAATGTTGTTGTTTAATTAATTAATTAATTAATTTTTAGTTTTCAACATTCCCTTACATAAGATTTTGAGTTCTAAATTTTCTCCCTCTCATTCCCCTTCCCCAATCATGTGAAATGTTTTAATAGTGAATAAACAAAAGCCCTCCACCACCCAACCCCAACTTACCTTTCCAGCCTTATTATACATTATTCCCATTCTTGCTCTCTAGAGTTTAGCCAAACTGGACTTTTGGCGATCCTCACGCACACAGTACTTATCTCCTATCTCTTTGTCTTTTTCCTGGCTGTGCTCCATGCCTAGAACATACGTCCTTCTCAAATGAACCTCTGAGAATCCCTAGTTTCCTTCAAGGCTCTGCTTAAATGTCACCTGCCTTTCCTGATTTACTGTCCCTCACTCCAGCTAGTAGTGTCTTTCTCCCCAAGTTATTTTATCTATATCCATGTCACATCTATTTTGCATACTCCTAGACTATAAACTGCTCCAGGGCAGGGATTCTTCTCTTTCTCCTCCCAGGGCCCCAGCACAATGGCTAGCACATAGCACTCAATGCTTCCTGTATGATCGAACAAAAATTTGTTAGGTACCAAGATGTGTACAACACTGACCTAGGTTCCAAAAAAAAATTTTTTTTAACTACATAGTACCTGCCCTCAAGGAGTTTATAGTCTACCCTTTACAGATAAGGCTTAATATACAAATGCCCCCCAGCGAAGTAACACATTGACTTAGAGCCATATTGAGATGTATATGATAATAGCATCTCTCATGAGTAAGTTTTTGATAAGGGGCGTAGATAGGAGGACACCAAACACCTTGAGGAGTGAGATATAAAGAGAAGAGAGAACACACTAGAGAAGGGGGAAGGAGACAGAAAAGAAGGGAGATGGGTGACCCTGAAGATAAACCTTAGTAGTATTGCAGTTTTACTTAGGAACATCAATCTTTGCAGGGAAACTTATACTCTTAAAAAGTAATGACCACCACAACAATAGATGCCTCTTTTTAGGTATGATCAAACATCCCTTACAGCTCTTTCACATTCCAACAGAAGTCATTCCTGGTGCCACTGATCACAGATCCCCTTGCATGTGAATGGTCATACACTAGCTGTGGGGCACCTCAGGTATAGAGAACTGGATCCAGCTTTGGGTCTAGTGAGGTCAGTCCAAGCATCAGGATATAGTCCACCTGAATTGTTCCTCTGGGTCCAGAAGTACCCCCCAGAAGGTAGGTTTATATGAGGCCTGTTAAATAAAGATTCCAACCACTAGATATATGTCTACACCTGAATTCCCAAAGTGAATGGAGACTGAAAAAAGTCAGGCCAGGCCCAGTTCCGACATACTTTCCCCCAGCTCAAGGCAGAAGACTAAACCAGAGTATTACAAATGGTCTAGCACTTTGAATTCCAGATTCCTACAGACCCCTATGCCTCTCCCTTTTATACCTCTCTCAAACATGTGCTATGTGTTTCCTGGAGGGGGTGGGGGTTAGTCACCTAGCACCAGACCATGCAAAAACCTCTGTGCCATCTTGGAATGGGAGAAGGACAGCAAACAGAGCCTTCAACAGACATAGAACTTTGAGCTAACTTCAAATGAAAGCAAGCAGAGCTCAAGTTCCTACTGAGCTTACAAAGAGGTTTCCTCCTGGCAATGCTGTGAGCAATGTGTGAAATTGAAAACTGACACCCTATTCTATATTCTATTGTTTATTATCAGTTAAGAATTGTATCTAATTACTGGAATCAATATTTATGGCTCAAACTTAGACTTGATTGTATAGGCCTCAGTAGTAGAGTTTGTAAGACTTTATTTTCCCTGTTCATAAAGGCTACGACCTGACCACAAAGACTCAAAATCCGTAAGTTTTTGTTCACCAAGGAATGGGGGAGGGAGGAAAAAGGAAGACCACAAGTCAACCTAGTCACAGTATGTTTGCCCAACATGAGACTTTTCAGGAAACATGAGTCAACTCTATGTTTTACCTGGTTGCCCTGGAGCCTGGAAATCCCCTCTCTGAGTCAAGCTAAACATAAGCCCACCTTCCATCTTCACAGCAAAGCAAACACAATTCAAACTTGGTTTCGTTTGAATCGCTGGCACTTTATGTAACCAACCAACTCTATAAAAGAGTTGCTTTGCCTGTCCATTAAGGGGCTTGAGCCCCTTTTATTGGCAATTGCTAGTCTTGCTAATAAATTACACCTCATTTTCTCTTTACTTCAGATTTTTATTGCAACACATATTGTACAAAGAGTGAAGCATGGTGCAATGGAAAGAGCCCTGGCTTTGCAGTCAATCAGTCAGTCAACAAGCATCTATTAAGCTCCTACTATGGACCAAGAATTGTGCTAAGTGTTTGAGATACCAAAAAAAGACAAAAAATAGTCCCTGACCTCTAGAAACTCTGTCTAATGCAGGGACATAACATGAAAATGATGATGCACAAGCAAAATGAATACTGGATAAATTGGATATAATCAACAGAGGAAAGGTACTAGCATTAAGGAGAACAGGAAAGGCTTCTTGTAGAAAGTGAGACTTTAGCTGGGATTTGAAAGAAGCCAGGGAAGCCAGAAGAATAGAGATGAAGAGGGAGAGAATTCCAAGCTTGGGGGACAGCCATGTGAAAATGATTACAACAGGGAAATGAAAATTTGTGGAGGCACCCTGTAATGGAAAGACCTGGGTTCAGATCCTGATTTTGACATTTCACTACCTGTGTGACCTTGGACAAGTCTCTTTTCACCTCTCTGGACCTTACTGTTCTCATCCATAAAATGAAGGGTTTAAAGGAGATGATCTCTTGGGTCCCTCATGGTTCTAAATCCTATCCCCATTTTATAGATGAGGAAACTGAGGCTTGGAGAGATTAAATCACTTGTGTCCAATGGCAGATTTGAAATTTGAAAGATTTGTGATTCCAAATCCAGGTTTCTTTCCATTATACAGTGTTTGTCACCTTCAAGTACCCATTTCCCTGCCCAGATGCACAATGTGGACAAATGGCAGTGCTGCCTCCAGTTATACAGGCCTTTATAATACCATTTGAGCATTAGATTCCTCACTGACCGTGCAAGACTAGCATTGTGTTATAGTTACATACCATATCCACCTCTGAGATACTGTCCAAGCTTTCCACCTGCACATCCACGCCAACAGGAATTGCAGGGCCTGCAGAAGAAAAACAAAACTAAACTGTTTAAGGACTATTCTTTTATAACCATGTGCCACACTTACTAAGTGACTTTTTCCATTAGTGTTTCTGGTACTTAGCTGAATCTGAGGCCACTTCATGATGGATTTAAAGGAAAAAAGATTCCTCATTCTGAATTCTCTGATTGGTTTTCATAGTTAGTGATTATATTATTAAGGTACTGTGGTCAGAATCATAATATATGTACATATATACACATACATATATACACAAATATACACACTCACATAAATATGTATATATATGTAGATATTTGGTATGTGCCAGGCACTGTGTTAAGTGCCTTACAATAATTATGTCATTTGATCTCGAGCCTCACAATAACCCTTGGAGGTAGTTGCTATTATGATCTCCATTTTACAGATGAGGAAATTGAGGCAAAGAGAGGCTAAGTGACTTGTTTGCAAAGGGTAACTGGTGGCCCGTTAGGAAATATCAGTTAGTTTTGTTGTTGTTCAGTCGTTTCAGTCATTTCCAACTCTTCATGATCCCATTTGGGATTTGGAGATTTTCTTGGCAAAGATACTGGAGAGGTTTGCCATTTCCTTCTCCAGCTTACTTTCCAGATGAGGAAACTGAGGCAAGCAGGGTTAAATGGCTTGCCCAGGGTCACACAGGCAGTAAGTGACTGAGACCAGATTTGAACTCAGAAAGAGGAATCTTTCTGACTCCAGACCCAGCACTCTATCTGCTGGTCCAATATCTGATAGAAAAGTTCCCTTATTTTCTGAGTGGGGACAGTAAACCAGGGGTTATAAAAACACATTTTGTGTCCTGTTACACTTGCTAACTTATTATTTGATTGCCAAAAAACCCTATTTCATTGAGAACTCACACAGGACAAGTGATCACACTCAGAAAAAGCAATACACGGACACTCTCAAGCTCTTCCTGAAGAACTTTGGAATTGATTGTGTGACATGGGAGACACTGGCACAGGACCACTCAGCATGGGATGCCCACATCAGAGAAGGTGCTGTATGAATGAGCAAAGCAGAATTGAAGTTGTTCAAAAGAAACGCGAGATGTGCCAATTTAGAGAATATACTCCAAATATTCACATGAACTATTTGTGCCTGACCTGTGGAAGAACATTTGAAGCTCCTATTGGTCTGATCAGCCACAGTTGGACACACTGAAACTTGACTCTCGAATAATGATGTCATTTTAGTTCTCTTCGAGAACAAAGGACAGCAACCAACACTTGCTAACTTTTTTTTTGTATGTTTTTTTGCTTTTTGGAGGAGGAGGGTAGGACAATTGGGGTTAAGTGACTTGCCCAAGGTCACAAGGCTAGTAAGTGTTAAGTGTCTGAGGTCATATTTGAACTCAGGTCCTCCTGACTCCAGGGTCGGTCCTCTACTCACTGCACTACCTAGCTGCCCCTACACTTGCTAACTTATCATTTATATTTTGTTGTGAATTAATTTGAAGAGAATGGTTTTTTCTCTGTCTCTCAAAGTTTATCCTGGATGCTGCTAGGAGACAGAAGAAGAGGGTGTTACCAATCCTATTTAAGAACAGTAGGTGTCTCCTGAGTTCCTTTCACTTCTACCCCCACCTTCAAGAACTCAAGCACAAGAGCTTTCTCTCTCTCCCTCTCCCTCTCCCTCTCCCCCTCCCCCTCCCCCTCCCCCTGTAAGACTTCCAAGTGAAAAGGATCCAGAGTCAGATCTCATTAACCTCTGCCCCTCTTACCACTCTTAGCCCAGGTTTCTCTGAGCCCCTTCAGCATGGGTGACTGAGAGAGTAACAGTGTCATTGGCAGAGACAGTGAAGGTGGGAGTGGGATCTGGCTGAGGTTGGGGAGATGACAAGTTCAATATCAGGCATGTTCCCAAGGCTCAAGAAAGACCACATTTGTTTGCGGGGGAGAAGAAACAATTAGGATTCACTCAAAATGCTCACAGCATTAGCACCCAGGTCTATCCATCTCAGTTATTTCCCGTCACTTTGTGGCTAGGCCCTTAACTAGTATTGCTCCTGGTGTCTCTGTCTCATGGTTGCTCATCACTGGTGTTCCTTGCTCAGCTCACACAGTGTCACTCACTCCTCATTCTACCGACTATTCTCTGTACCTCCCAGCAGAAAAGGTGGTGGTGACCTCAACAAATCACTACCTCCAGTCTAGGAGCAATCCCCATCACAATTCCAGTTCTAACCAGTAAAAACATTGTTCAATCATCACTTTTTTCCAACAATGGTATCAGGTGATGAAGCAACTAGGTGGTATATTGGATAGAGTGTAGGATTAGGAGTCAGGAAGACCTGAGTTCAAATACCATCTCAGATACTTACTAGCTTCTCGACGCTAGACAAGTCATTTAACCACTCTGTGCCTCAGTTTCCTCACCTGTAAAATGGGGATAATAATAGAACCTCTCTTACTGGGTTGTTGTTAAGATCAAATGAACTAACATTTGTAAAGTGCTTTGAAACTTCAAAGAACTATATAAATGTTAATTGATATTATTATTGTTATTAATATTATTATCAGCCCTCTTTATCTGTTCTGCATAGTATCCCTCCCTCCCCCCCGCCAAGGTCACCTTAGCTTAGCTGCAGTCTTCTCAGGTCCCAAAAGACAGCATCTATTTTTCCATTTCCAAGGGAACTAGTTCTATGACATGAGCCTTTCTTTAAAGTTCCCATCATGGCTGAATGAACTACAATTCAAAACACACGGCCAGACCAGTTTATTTCTATTCCAGAGTTTCCCCCTCTTACTAGATTTTCCTTAAGAAAAGTCTAGAGCATATCATGCCTCATACATCCAGGCAGGTCCCTAACCCCATTATGCACTTGGTTTATGGAAGTTGTGGAACTTCTGTGGAACTGTTGTGGACGTCTGATACCCATTTTGCCTCCATTATCCAGGTAGTAATATTCCTACTCATGCCCTGCCATGGGTTTGCTCTCTAATTTTCCTTTTTGATCTCTGAGTACCCCTGGAGCCAACTGGACAAAGTTGTTTAAATTACTTAGTGATATAGGTTGGCCAAACTAGGCCCCCTAAAGGGAAGAGCAGGAGTCATATAAGGGGAAACAAAATGACTGTTGAATCCATCAGGACAGCCTCCAACACCAAAGGAATTCTCCCACTCCATGTTCATCTTTACCTAACTTACTGATGATTGTGAACACTGCAGTATTCAAAGGCTAGGGCCTGCTTACTCAAGACCTATGTCCTTGTAAAAGGGTCCAATTCCCACTTCTTTTCAAGTGAGGAAAGATTTAATTTGTGGTGATCAGGAAAAGATAGATGACAAACAATGGACATTCCAGATGGGCTTGGTTGCTGAGTGCCTTTTAGATTCCTTACTTTTATCTTGATCCTCTATAAATTCTGTCCCTATTTCCCCATAATCCTTTGCAAGGGGCAGCCAAATTCTCCCAAGGCCCAGAGAATTCTCTTTTCTCTGTACCTTCACCTACATACTAGTGCCCAAATGCCCACTTGGCATACATTAGATCAAACTTGGGATCTCAGAAGACCCAGGCTTTGGTATCAGTTATTGTTTATGTTATTTAGCATGGATACTCCCTATGAACTTTAGTCAGATTTCCCCCTGGTCCCTAGAGTTGATGGCTGGTAATTGATGTCAACCTGGAAGCCAGTGAAGGGTTGGGCCTGGAAAGTTATTTTAGTAAGTAAAGTCACAGGGACTGGGAGTGGTAGTGTCAATTTAAGATATTTAAAGGTAGGGAAGGAACAAAAAAAAATAAGTAAGGTGAAATCACATGATCAGTTCTGCGTCCCAATAGATGTGATAAACATAATGACCCACACCATCAAAACTAGTATTGCCCGGGTCAGCTAGGTGGAGCAGTAGATAGTGCAACCAGCTCCGGCATCAGGAAGATCTGAATTCAAATCCAGCCTCAAACACTAGCTTGTGACAATGGGCAAGTCACTTAGCCCAGATTGTCTCTAAAAAAAAAATTTATGTTGCCATTATTTTATTAAATTATTCCTTAAAGGTGCTGCTGTGTGTTTCCAAGATCATGGAGGAGGGGAGAGAAGAATAAACATTTATTAAGCACCTACTATGTTCCAGGCACTGTGCTAAGTGCTTTACAAATATTATCTTATTTAGAACCAGAAGAGATCTTTTTTATGGGTTTATTGTTTAGTTGTTTTCAGTTGTGTCCAACTCTCTATGACCCCATTTGGGGTTTTTCTGGTAAAGAAACTGGAGTAGTTTGCCATTTCCTTCTCCAACTCATTTAACAGATGAGGAAACTGAAGCAAAGAAGGTTAAGTGACTAGTCCAGGGTCACACAGCTAGTTAGTGTCTAAGGCCAGATTTGAACTCAGGTCTTCCTGACTCCAGGCCCAGAGCTCTATCTACTACACCACAAAATTACACAACTTGTCCAAGGTCACACCAGATCTTCAGACTCCAAACCCAATGCTCTTTTCATCACACCATGCTGGCAGCCATATTCTTTATGGACAAGGTACAGAGATATACAAAAGTAACAGAGAAGTTGTTCATACTTTGTGTGATGCTTGTTCCAATTTATTTGCTCCTTTCTATAACCAAACTTTTTACCTACTACTCTTTCCTATATAACAAAGATAAGAAAATATATGCATAAGACTACAGCAAGGATTCTCTTCTTCCCAAACCAAACAGAAGCTCACAAGATCATAGTAAGATTTAAAACCAGTCCAAGTCCTTCATTTTACAGATAAGGAAACTGAGCCCCATATAGACAAACTCAGGCTAAGCTTTTCTGTTAGGCTCTGGACATGAGGGCTGATGCTCCTTTTCTTGGTTACTCTCAAATAGGCAATGTGACGTTGTAGAAAAATTCCTTCTACATCTAAATCTATAATGGCATAAATTTTGATGGTGTTGCAACTGGAATTGGAACAAAAGGGTAAACTGAGGCAGATCTCTGTACAAGATAATATTTAATAGCAGGGGCATGCTAGCTGTCAATAAATGGGTCAATGATTCACCTCCATTTATACCAAAGACACCAAGCAAGGGGACAGTTCCCATTATATAGGTTTGGGGGAATAAAAAACAAAGAACAGAACGTGGTAGATGACATCCTGGGATTGAGGGCAGCTGACTGGTTACAAAGCAGAGGTGCAGAGAATAACATGATTAGTTGGAAGTGTGGTAAGGGAGTGTAGCAGCAAGCACCCCAACGTCCCCAGGATGACTGCCAACACAGGTTCCTAGATCTGCTTTTCTAAAGGAAAGCAACTCAAAATGGGTTAAAAATCTTGCTTTAATCAAACATATCATTTACCTAGTTCAGGGGAAGAAGTCAGCACCCCAAACTTCAGAGCATACAGAGGTTACAAGCAGAAATTACAAGAAGACAGAGAAACAAACAGATCAAGCAGACAGGCCTCCAACTGTCCAACCATTACATCCATACCTAGTCAGTTACCAGAGAGGGAAGCATTAGCATCTGGGTTTTTCAAAGCCGGGGGACCAGTCTCGTCTGGTCAAATCATACAACACTTCTCAAAGTGAGCCCTAAAACAAAGCCTCACATCAGGATTTATATAGTCTTCTCCTGGGTCAGGGAATGTAACAACCCTCTTGACCCACTGCCCAATCACAAAATATCTCCTGAAAAACAAGCCTCCCACCACAGGCTCCAGGTGCACTTAAGCCTATCAAAGGGCCTAGGGGAAGAGAAGATCTTACAAATTACAATCTTAGAAAGATGGCAACAACATAAATTTACATTCCCTTTACAGGGAGGCTAGCAATGAGCCCCTTTTTCTTTCAAGAGACTGAGAAGTGCTCATTATTTGAGTCCAGGTGAGAGCACCCCTGACTTTTGGATACCAAACCAGACATCCTTGAAGGCCAGCTTGGTAGAACAAAGATATGGGGGCCTGAGTTCCTTTCTTTCACACACATTCTCCAAAATTAGCAAAATTCCTTGAGGCAAGAAGAACTAGACTTTTAAACTCAATTCATCACAGGCCAGCTGAACTCTGAACTCAAAGTTCAGAGACAAAGAGCTATGACTTAAGTAGTAACAGGATAAACTCAATTAATTGCAAATAGGATCAACAAGAAAATGATACAGGATCAATTTTTTTTTGGCAAGGCAATCAGGATGTTAGTGACTTGCCCAGTGTCACACAGTAAGCATCAAGTATCGGAGGCCACATTTGAACTCAGATCCTCCTGACTCCAGGGCTGGTGTGCTATCCATTGTCCTACCTAGCTCAGAGAAAACAAAGTCTGTCTTTAAGATCCAGAATATCCAGTGATGCAACAAAATACTTATGGAAGAAAGGGCACAAGATAATAATGATGAAGAAAAGCAGGAATCAAGTGTATACGAGATTGCAACAAGTTCTCCATTTTAATTATTCAAAGAACATGAAACTTGGTGTCAGACTCAAGGATGTTTAAGAGTTCAAATATCTCATCAGGAACAGCTAAGACGAAATATCAAGAAACCCAGAGCAGCCTTGGATCTTAGGGATATATGCACTGTCACCTCTGGATTTATGTCCTAGACACCCAACAAGCAGTTACAAAGAATGAATTTTAAATACAGACTTAGACTTCTTAAAGTCAAGAAAGTATTAGGCTTGTCACGAAAATCCAACCAAATATTAGATGCAAAGTCAGAAGTCCTTCATTATTCCTCACATTTCACTAGGAATAAAGCCGTGAATTGCTTTGGCAGAATCCAGGAATACGACATCACAGAAGAAAGTAAGTTTTGTGCTCATTTCATAGGACATAGATGTATAGCTAGAAGCAGGGTCTTACAGGTCACCTAGTCTAGTCCCTTCATTTTATAGATAAGGGAACCAAGACCCAGAAAGGTGAAGGAATTTGCCCAATATCCTATGAATATGCAGAAAAACTGAGATTTTCACTTGTAACTCCAATGCCAGGGCTCTTCTTCTTGTTGTTCAGTTATTTCAGTCATGTCTGACTCTTTGTGACCCCTTTTGGGGTTTTCTTGGCAAAGGTACTGGAGTGGTTTGCCATTTCCTTCTCCAGATTATTTTACAGATTAAGAAATGAGGTAGGGGGTGGCTAGGTGGCACAGTGACTAGAGCACCGGTCCTGAAGTCAGGAGGACCTGAGTTCAAATCCAGCCTCAGACACAACACAAAAAAATTAGCCATGTGACCTTGGGCAAATCACTTAACCCCAACTGCCCTCCATAAAGCAAAAAAAAAAAAAAAAAAAAAAGAAATGAGGTAAACAGAATTAAATGACTTGCTTGGGGTCACACAGGTAGTAAGTGTCCAAAGCCAGATTTGAACTCAGAAAGAAGAGGCTTCTTGATCTAGAGCCAGTGGCTCTGTCCACCTAACTTCCCCAGGGCTATTTTTACTGGTTATTAATAGAAATTGAGTGCCTGCCACATGCCTAGCATTGTTCTAGGCACCGTGGGGGATACAAAGAAATATGACCCACAGTGCCCATACCAGCAAGTAGAAATGCCTTTTTCATTGTAGGTTTGGGACATGCCCAGTGAAAAGATAAAGCCATCTGCTAGGTGTGTGGCCTTGGGCAAACAACTTTACTTCTCAGAAGACTTTCAGAGAAGGTAGTTTTATTTGCCCAAGAGTTGCTAGAAATCTGCTAATTGCTACTCAAATTGGATCTTGGGGGAAATAGTGACAAATAGGTCAGGAAAGCTTTGGGGGGAGAGTCCAAAGGAAAACCCAAGAATGAAGATGGAAAAGAAAAACCCCCTGTACCAGGCTCTCCACCCCCATCCCACAATGAGCAAGTGTTTGCTGCAGCATTAGCAGCAAGAGTCACAGAAAACTTAATTTTACTAGTTACAGGGTAGAGGAGGAGGGGGAAGGTCAATGTTGCAGTGATGTTGAGAGATTGTTACCATGCAGGGTGTCTAAAAACTTAGTGCAATTTTGAACCTTAATAACTTAAAACAGCACTAAAACCTTTGGGACGCCCCTTATTTGTGTTTCTGCTACTGCCAAGAAGCAACACAATGTACAAAAAAATGTAGGTTTGTCTCTGTGGTGGATGAGGAGGTAGAAGGGGTGGCGGAATACACATCTATCAAGGAAAATGAAGTGTTCCTTGAAGAGATAATTTGAGTTAAAGAATAAAACAAATCTGAGGAGGCAAACAAACAAATCCATGTTTGTTGGAACACAGAAAAAATATGTCACTGAGAAGGAAGGGGAAAAAGAAGAAACATTGAACCTTTAGGGCTATAGTAAATTTGGGGTTTTCCATAGAGAGAAGATGCTTAGCTAGATACTAAGAACAAATGAGTTTCTCACGATCCATAGAACCCATCCTGGATGACTGGGTATCAGCAAAACTCTCTACCATTAGGACCTCTTCCTCCATACCTTCCCCTTTCCCTGTTCCCCAACCCTAGCCACCTAGAATTCAACTACGTGACAGCTAGATATCTCAGTAGATAAAGCCACTGACCCTGAAGTCAGGGAGACCTGAACTCAAATCAGACTTCAAACACTTAGTAGTAGTGTGTCCTGGGCAAGTCATTTAACCTTGGTGTGCCTCAGTTTCCTACCTCCCAAATGAGATAATATTTGTAAAGTGCCTGGCACATAGTGTGCTAAACATATGCTAGTTATTATTACTACTATTATTATTAGCTATGATGCTTGGCTTCTCATACTACTAAGATGAGACAGGAATCACTAAATCTATTCCTTATAGTGAGATAGAGGACCACTAAGCCTTACCCTCTGCCCTGTAATTCAGCCTCCAAACCCTCAGCACTGTCATCTGATCTACTTATATAATCTAAGATCTGGACCTTGCTATCCACCCTGCTTCTGTACACATAGAACTTCCAAGCCTCTGCCCTGCAGCTGACCTTTATTTTATGTATTTTCTCCCCCAACTAGAGCAGCGGGTTACCTAAGAGATGGGGCTATTTCACTTTTTCTATTTGTGCCCCTAGTATTTAGCATAGTGATTGATACTGCTGCAGTTTGGGGTTGCTGGGAACCTTGAAATATCAGGCAGGGTACAGGGTGAGTCTGCCTGGAAAGAATTCAAGCACTCAAGCCTTCCTCTAAGCAAGGTAGCAAGGTTTATTGTAATGCCAATAGGAGCAGGGTAGATTCCAGGCAAATCTGCAATTTAATGTGAGTGAGACTAATGCTTACAAAAAAAAAAGACTTCGAGAACATTTGGATGGGATTAAGGAGGGTAAATAGCCAGGGGTGAAAGGAATTAAGTGTTCTAGGCTAGGACAGGGGAGCCACAGTGAAAGGACTATTGAGTATCTAGGTGGGTTGGGATTAGCCAGATGCCTCAGGAGAAACTCTAGTAATCTAGGCTACTGAAATGTGTGGGAAAGTTCAGGGATTGGGCTGCTTTCAGAGACAAGGCCTTTTCCTTTTAGAAGTCCAGGTCGCATCACCCCATCAATACACTGTAAAATCTTAACAAATTCTTTTTCATTCATTTACTAACTGAATGATGATGAAGATTGACAGGTTCTGGGATATGAGAAAATACACAGTACTGATTACTGAAAAAAGCAGTAAGTCACGGTGGTTAGGGTACAAAATGCAACCATATGTCAACCTGACGTAAATAATGGGGGATATACTGACTACAGAGTGTATCTGAGACATTGTGGGGAGCCTTCTGAGACTTGGCAAACTTACTGATCACTACCCGCTTCTGGTGATTCATATGGGGATAAATTAAACCACCAAAAGAAACCCAGAAAGGCACTTCTACAGATGGAGTCTTGGACAAGAAACTAAAGGTTTTAGGGACAAAAATAGTGTTTCCAAAATTTCTGCTATGAGCCTCAAAAGGGAAAATGAGACATGGGAAACCAGTTAATAAACATGTATTAAGTGTCTACTATGTGCCAGACACTGGGCCAGGTATTGGGGACAGAAAGAGAGATGAAAGACAATCCCTGTTCTCAAGGAGCCCACAGTTTAGTGGAGGAGACAACATGTAAGCAACTATATACCAACAAGATATATTACAGGATAAACTGGAGATAATCTTACAGTGAAGGCATAGAACTGAGAGGTATTGGGAAAAGTTTCCTGTAGAAGGTAGGATTTTAGTTGAAATTTGAAGGAAGCAAGGAAAGTAAAGAGATGGAGATGAGGGGGGAGAGCACCCCATGCATCAGGGACATCCAGTGAAAATGTCTGGAGGCAGGAGGTAGAATGTCTTATTCAAGGAAGTAAACATCTTGATGGTATCACAGAATGGAATTTGGAATTATAGACCAGGGCTAAAGAAATAATGGTCTTATAGCCAGCTTTAGAATGTAACAGAGAGGCCAAGAGGATATGTTTGTCTAGAGACTTATATACCTGATAAAAAGTACCTTAAACTAAAAATGAAGGAGACATCCAGTAATTCACAAGAGGCAAAGTCCTAAATCAGGAATACTAACTTTACTGATGGGCTCAGATGTCTCTATGCAAATGGACGAAGTATATGTAATACATGACATTGAACTAAAGATCTTAAAACATGGAGGTCACTTTTACCTCATACTTATCACTGATATTGTCTAGGATGTGACACATGACTGGAATTTGAAAAGGTAATAATATGCTCTTAGGAAAAAAACACGTTAGACAAAGAAATGATGGAGTGTCACTGCATAACAAGAATACTTACTCTTGAATAATCTACACACTGGAGGGGGTCTGTATGATGGGAAACATTTAAGTGGGAATCAAAGGGGGGGGAAATTATATTTCAGGAGTAGTAACAATAGCTCTTATTCATGTGGTATTTTGCAGTGACCTTTATAAACATTATCCACTTTGCTCTGCACAACAACTGTCTGAGAGTTGTAATACAAATCCCATTTCTTCCCTTTTAAAAACAAGGAGACTGAGGCTCCAGAAGATTAAAGTCTACCTAAGATCCACATAGACAGTAAATAGCAGAGTTGAGATTTTAACCCAAATTCTCTAACTCAAAAATCCAGTGGTCTTTTTACTATGCCACAATGACTCATGAGGAAGGAAGGAAGGAAGGAAGGAAGGAAGGAAGGAAGGAAGGAAGG